>NC_092714.1:279918005-280150505 GCF_047496885.1 Scyliorhinus torazame | reverse complement strand
AAGGTTACAGATCCGGCCTGCTTTGTCATTTCCAACTCTCAGGATTTATTTAGACAAGTATTCTGAACAAACAAAGATACAGAGAGGTTCAGGTGGAAAGTCAAAGTTCATAGTGTAAAACAAACAATTGAACTGAAATAGTGAGACAGCCAGAAGGCATTGTCCAAATCTTCCTGAGTTTTGTTACAAACCATATAAACTACCTTTTGTGATCATGCGTTAAACCCTCTGAAACTCAAACATATTTAACTCGAGTTTGTGTTTTCACTCGATGGAAAACTTCAATTTCAAAAGACTTTGGGCCGGAGTCTCAGACCCGCCAGAATCGCGAATCGTGATTGGCCGAGAATCGAGGTTGGCACCGAGCACCCAGCGGAATGCCAACGGTGTGAATGGGTTCCAGGCCCCCGATTGTACAGCAACAGCTGTTAGCACCTCATTAATGGGACCGGGGCCCCCCCCAGGGACCATGGCCCCCCCAGGGACCGAGGTGACACCCCCCCCCAGGGACTGTGCGCCCCCCCCCAGGGACCATGGCCCCCCCAGGGACCGAGGTGACCCCCCCCCCAGGGACTGCCCCCCCCCCCCCCCCAGGGACCATGGCCCCCCCCCAGGGACCGAGGTGTCCCCCCCAAGGGACCGCCCCCCCCCAGGGACCATGGCACCCCCAGGGAACGGGCCCCCCCCCCCAGGGACCGAGGTGTTCCCCCTCCCAGGGACCGAGGTGTCCCCCCCCAGGGACCGGGCCCCCCCCAGGGACCATGGCCCCCCCAGGGACCGGGCCACCCCCCCCAGGGACCGAGGTGTTCCCCCCCAGGGACCGAGGTGATCCCCCCCAGGGACCGGGCCCCCCCCCCAGGGACCGGGGCCCCCCCAGGGACCGGGGTTTCCCCCTGAGGGGCACTGCAATGACGTTACTGTGAGAATCCCCTAGTCTCTACATTCCGGCGCCTGCTCGGGTACACAGAGGGAGAATTCAGAATGTCCAATTCACCTAACAAGCACGTCTTTGGACTGTGGGAGGAAACCAGAGCACCCGGAGGAAACCCACGCACACACGCAGAGAACATGCAGACCCCACACAGACAGTGACCCAAGCCGGGAATTGAACCTGGTACCCTGGCGCTGTGAAGCCACAGTGCTAACCACTGTGCTACCGTGCTGCCTAGATGTTAAACCATCTGCCATTGAAACTATCAAATGTTAGCCCACGGACCTACACACGAGGTCATACCACGAAGAGGACACATTACGGTAAAAGTGGAAATAAATGGGCAAACAGCTGAGTTACCTCTCCACGTTGTCCTGGGAACCTTTCCTACTTTATCTGGTAGAGCATGGTTAGGAAAAATTCAGTTCAGCTAGGGGGCAGTGAATAAACTGGTTGATGAAGACTCGCTGGGCTCAATGACAGGGGTCGAAGTTCAATTCATAATTAAGTCAAACAGTATGTTAAACTGTCTGACCCCGAACCGTACCATACGCCATTGGGCCAAAAGTCAAAGAAGGACTAGAAACTAGTCCAACCAGAAGTTATTGAACCAGTTACTAAAAGTGGTTGGGCAACACCAATAGTTCCTGTATTGACACATGAAGGCTCAGTGAGAATATGTGGAGATTTTAGAACAACTATAAACCCAGTATTGTGTGCAGATCACTATCCACTGTCGCAGATTGAAGACTGGCTGAACAGCAATTCAGTCAAATACATTTATCACAGACTTATTTACAAATGAATGTAGATGCAAAATCATAGCCGCTACTCACTACCATGATGCACAAATGTCTGTTCCATTACCAGAGACTTCCATTTGGGATGACAAATGCTTCTGCTCTTTTCACAGATCCATGGATCAAATTCTGAGTGGGATGTTATGTAGGTGACAGCATCATGGACAAGTGCATGTGAAGAACTTGGAAGCTACATTGGAACGTCTACAATGCCTTGAGTTAAAACGGAAAAGTGTGACTTTTCAAGACCATAAACTACCCGGGTCACATCATCGATAAAGATGGCTTGTTATATATAAGTTACAGAAATCTGGGAATCGCCACCTCCTCAAAGTATGACACAACTAAGGTCATTTCTGGGATGAATGAGTATTGCGGTAAATCTGTTTAGCAATGCGATTGAAGTCTTTACAGTTTGTTTTGTGCCAAACAGGTGTTGGACTGGACAGAAGAATGTGAAAGTGTGAATAAAAAGGTAGAAGAAGGCAGAGTTATTGATCACTACAATTCCAAGCTGAAGTTACAACTTGCTTGCGATGCATTACCTTACGGTGTTAGCGCAGTTGTCTCAAACATAATGTCTTCAGGAGAGGAATGACTGATAGAATTCGCTTCGCGAAATTTGACTGACGCAGAAATGAATTATGTTCAGCTAAAAAGAGAATATTCACTGAAGGAGAGCGAGTGCTAGCACGAGGCTACACTTCAAAATGAGAAATGGGTACCTGCAGTTATCCTAATAAATTGGGCAGCACGGTGGCACAATGGTTAGCACAGTTACTTCACAGCTCCAGGGTCCCAGGTTCGATTCCCGGCTGGGTCACTGTCTGTGTGGAGTCTGCACATTCTCCCCGTGTGTGCGTGGGTTTCCTCTGGGTGCTCCGGTTTCCTCCCACAGACCAAAGATGTGCAGGGTAGATGGGGTTATGAGAATAGGGTGGGGGAGTGGGTCTCGGTGGGATGCTCTTTCAGAGAGTCGGCGCAGATGTGATGGGCCGAATGGCCTCCTTCTGCACTGCAGGAATCCATGGTTCCACAAACAGGTCGATATCCCACATTGTACAGACAGATGAAGAGAGAGTTTGGTGATGTCATACTGACCAACTACTAGCTTCACAAAGTGTAATCGCTGAAACGTCCCGGGAAGTATTTCCATCGGAAAATCGAAGCAGTGATACTCTGAGAGACCAAGGGCAAATTCAGATTGTTTCTGAGAAATCTTCAACACCAGTGGAGACGGAAACTGAAGTAACGTCACAGGAAGATTTACCAACGCCAGAACAAGGCACTGCACGGGCCAGATTCCCGAATATCGAGAACATCCCAAAACAAAGACACGTCCACCCGAGAGTGTTATTAATTAAATGTGTGGGAAATAATGATGCAAAGTAATGTATCTAATGTTGATTGGATCTGTTATTTAAACATTAGAAAAGTTGTCATCTGTACTAAAGGGAGAGAGGGGCTATGTATTGAGGTGATAAATCCCAGCTGGTGGAACGTCACATGATCTATCACGGCCTTAGCAGAGTCTTTGTTTGGGTTTGGGTCCCCCACCTTACACGTGGCTGAAGCAACATCGCCAGAATAAACTTGCATCGTGTCTTTAAGAGTGTGTGGCTCCTCCATACCTTTTCTCTTTGCGCCGATTTAAAAATGTAACAACAGCCAATCTAGAGGAATGATTTAAATGGAGAGGACCTTCCTATTAAATCTCTGAGACTGAATAAAGAGAGAGAAGCAAGCTGGGTTCTGGCTATTAGATTTTAGAGGTGACAGAAGGAGCGAGGGGTCAAATCTGACAAACCAGCGACGCAAATCAAACTTTCACTAGTTAAATATTAAATATCGTGGTTGAAATAGTTTCCATCAATTGACTTTTGTTTGAAGTTTTGTTTTTGGTTTCGTACTTGGAGGAGGCCAGAGTGAAGTTGGAAACTTTCCAAAGAACAAATGTTCCGAAAGCGAGTAAATGACAGAACTAAACGCAGAAGGAAGAACATTCGGATCAATATCCTTATTTCCCTATTTCACTGTTTTTCCTTCTATCCAAATTGAATCATAACCTTTGGAAAGGGAATTGGATTGTTTTCCGGATTCTAGGCGGAATCGAGATTGGGAATAACTGGACAGCTGCTTCAGAGCGACAGATTCTGTCAGTGCTGCCCAGGGCTGGGGCAGCTTGGTCATGTTTTGGATTGGAGTTGTTGTTTAGCTCCACCTGGTGTTGGCTGTGTTAAACTGCGAGCGACATGGAGGCTGCAGTCGGCCAATCGGCTCTGCCAAGCTGCACGTTGACCAGGAGCACGACCTTGTCCAGCAGCCCTGGGGTCACGGGGTGACGGGGTCAGGGTGCGGGGAGCTGAAGAATCCGGCCCCAGTATTAGGTGCGATACGGTCTGTGCTGTCTGACCTCCGCCCCCAGGTCAGGTGACCCCTCCACAATCACCCAGCCACACCCACTCAGAACTCCCTCACTCACTCAGAACTCCCTCACTCCCTCTCCCTCACTCACTCAGAACTCCCTCACTCACTCCCTCTCCCTCACTCCCTCTCCCTCACTCACTCAGAACTCCCTCACCCACTCAGAACTCCCTCACTCCCTCTCCCTCACTCACTCAGAACTCCCTCACTCACTCAGAACTCCCTCACTCACTCAGAACTCCCTCACTCACTCAGAACTCCCTCACTCCCTCTCCCTCACTCACTCAGAACTCCCTCACTCACTCAGAACTCCCTCACTCACTCAGAACTCCCTCACTCCCTCTCCCTCACTCACTCAGAACTCCCTCACTCACTCAGAACTCCCTCACTCACTCAGAACTCCCTCACTCCCTCTCCCTCACTCACTCAGAACTCCCTCACTCCCTCTCCCTCACTCACTCAGAACTCCCTCACTGACTCAGAAGTCCATCACTCACTCGGACTCTCCCTCACTCACTCAGAACTCCCTCACTCACTCAGAACTCCCTCACTCCCTCTCCCTCACTCACTCAGAACTCCCTCACTGACTCAGAAGTCCATCACTCACTCGGACACTCCCTCACTCCCTCCCCCTCACTCACTCAGAACTCCCTCACTCACTCAGAACTCCCTCACTCACTCGGACACTCCCTCACTCCCTCGGACACTCCCTCACTCCCTCTCCCTCACTCACTCGGACACTCCCTCACTCCCTCGGACACTCCCTCACTCCCTCGGACACTCCCTCACTCACTCAGAACTCCCTCACTCACTCGGACACTCCCTCACTCCCTCTCCCTCACTCACTCAGAACTCCCTCACTCACTCAGAACTCCCTCACTCACTCGGACACTCCCTCACTCCCTCTCCCTCACTCACTCAGAACTCCCTCACTCACTCAGAACTCCCTCACTCACTCAGAACTCCCTCACTCACTCGGACACTCCCTCACTCCCTCGGACACTCCCTCACTCCCTCGGACACTCCCTCACTCCCTCTCCCTCACTCACTCGGACACGCCCTCACTCACTCGGACACTCCCTCACTCACTCGGACACTCCCTCACTCACTCAGAACTCCCTCACTCACTCGGACACTCCCTCACTCCCTCTCCCTCACTCACTCAGAACTCCCTCACTCACTCAGAACTTCCTCACTCACTCGGACACTCCCTCACTCCCTCACCCTCACTCACTCAGAACTCCCTCACTCACTCAGAACTCCCTCACTCACTCGGACACTCCCTCACTCCCTCTCCCTCACTCACTCAGAACTCCCTCACTCACTCAGAACTCCCTCACTCACTCAGAACTCCCTCACTCACTCGGACACTCCCTCACTCCCTCTCCCTCACTCACTGGGACACGCCCTCACTCACTGGGACACTCCCTCACTCACTCGGACACTCCCTCACTCACTCAGAACTCCCTCACTCACTCGGACACTCCCTCACTCCCTCTCCCTCACTCACTCAGAACTCCCTCACTCACTCAGAACTCCCTCACTCACTCGGACACTCCCTCACTCCCTCTCCCTCACTCCCTCTCCCTCACTCACACCCTCTCCCTCACTCCCTCTCCCTCACTCACTCAGAACTCCCTCACTCACTCAGAACTCACTCACTCACTCACTCTCCCTCACTCACTCGGACACTCCCTCACTCACTCGGACACTCCCTCACTCACTCAGAACTCCCTCACTCACTCAGACACTCCCTCACTCACTCAGACACTCCCTCACTCACTCAGAACTCCCTCACTCACTCGGACTCTCCCGCACTCACTCGGACTCTCCCTCACTCACTCAGAACTCCCTCACTCACTCGGACTCTCCCTCACTCACTCAGAACTCCCTCACTCACCCGGACTCTCCCTCACTCACTCAGAACTCCCTCACTCACTCAGAACTCCCTCACTCACTCAGAACTCCCTCACTCACTCGGACTCTCCCTCACTCACTCGGACTCTCCCTCACTCACTCAGAACTCCCTCACTCACTCGGACTCTCCCTCACTCACTCAGAACTCCCTCACTCACTCGGACTCTCCCTCACTCACTCGGACTCTCCCTCACTCACTCGGACTCTCCCTCACTCACTCGGACACTCCCTCACTCACTCAGAACTCCCTCACTCACTCGGACTCTCCCTCACTCACTCAGAACTCCCTCACTCACTCGGACTCTCCCTCACTCACTCAGAACTCCCTCACTCACTCAGAACTCCCTCACTCACTCGGACTCTCCCTCACTCACTCGGACTCTCCCTCACTCACTCAGACACTCCCTCACTCACTCAGAACTCCCTCACTCACTCGGACTCTCCCTCATTCACTCAGAACTCCCTCACTCACTCAGAACTCCCTCACTCACTCGGACTCTCCCTCACTCACTCAGAACTCCCTCACTCACTCAGAACTCCCTCACTCACTCGGACTCTCCCTCACTCACTCACTCTCCCTCACTCACTCGGACACTCCCTCACTCACTCGGACACTCCCTCACTCACTCAGAACTCCCTCACTCACTCAGACACTCCCTCACTCACTCAGACACTCCCTCACTCACTCAGAACTCCCTCACTCACTCGGACTCTCCCTCACTCACTCGGACTCTCCCTCACTCACTCAGAACTCCCTCATTCACTCGGACTCTCCCTCACTCACTCAGAACTCCCTCACTCACTCGGACTCTCCCTCACTCACTCAGAACTCCCTCACTCACTCAGAACTCCCTCACTCACTCGGACTCTCCCTCACTCACTCAGAACTCCCTCACTCACTCAGAACTCCCTCACTCACTCGGACTCTCCCTCACTCATTCGGACACTCCCTCACTCACGCGGACACTCCCTCCCTCACTCGGACACTCCCTCACTCACTCGGACACTCCCTCACTCACTCGGACACTCCCTCACTCACTCACTCGGACTCTCACTCACTCACTCGGACACTCCCTCACTCACTCAGAACTCCCTCACTCTTCGGACACTCCCTCACTCACTCGGACACTCCCTCACTCACTCGGACACTCCCTCACTCACTCAGAACTCCCTCACTCACTCGGACACTCCCTCACTCACTCGGACACTCCCTCACTCACTCGGACACTCCCTCACTCACTCGGACACTCCCTCACTCACTCGGACACTCCCTCACTCACTCTCCCTCACTCACTCAGACACTCCCTCACTCACTCGGACACTCCCTCACTCACTCAGAACTCCCTCACTCACTCGGACACTCCCTCACTCACTCAGAACTCCCTCACTCACTCAGAACTCCCTCACTCACTCGGACACTCCCTCACTCACTCGGACACTCCCTCACTCACTCTCCCTCACTCCCTCGGACACTCCCTCACTCCCTCGGACACTCCCTCACTCCCTCGGACACTCCCTCACTCACTCAGAACTCCCTCACTCACTCGGACACTCCCTCACTCACTCAGACACTCCCTCACTCACTCGGACACTCCCTCACTCACTCTCCCTCACTCACTCGGACACTCCCTCACTCCCTCGGACACTCCCTCACTACCTCGGACACTCCCTCACAACCTCGGACACTCCCTCACTGCATCGGACACTCCCTCACTCACTCAGAACTCCCTCACTCACTCGGACACTGCCTCACTCACTCAGACACTCCCTCACTCACTCGGACACTCCCTCACTCACTCGGACACTCCCTCACTCACTCAGAACTCCCTCACTCACTCGGACACTCCCTCACTCACTCGGACACTCCCTCACTCACTCGGACACTCCCTCACTCACTCAGAACTCCCTCACTCACTCAGAACTCCCTCACTCACTCAGAACTCCCTCACTCACTCAGAACTCCCTCTCTCACTCGGGAACTCCCTCACTCACTCAGATATCCCTCACTCACTCTCCCTCACTCACTCTCCCTCACTCACTCGGACACTCCCTCACTCACTCTCCCTCACTCACTCGGACACTCCCTCACTCACTCTCCCTCACTCACTCGGAAACTCCCTCACTCACTCTCCCTCCCTCACTCGGACACTCCCTCACTCACTCTCCCTCACTCACTTGGACACTCCCTCACTCACTCTCCCTCCCTCACTCGGACACTCCCTCACTCACTCTCCCTCCCTCACTCACTCTCCCTCACTCACTCTCCCTCACTCACTCTTCCTCCCTCACTCGGACACTCCCTCACTCACTCTCCCTCACTCACTCGGACACTCCCTCACTCACTCGGACACTCCATCACTCACTCGGACACTCCCTCACTCACTCGGACACTCCCTCACTCACTCGGACACTCCCTCACTCACTCGGACACTCTCTCACTCACTCTCCCTCACTCACTCGGACACTCCCTCACTCACTCACTCTCCCTCACTCACTCGGACACTCCCTCACTCACTCGGACACTCCCTCACTCACTCGGACACTCACTCACTCACTCGGACACTCCCTCACTCACTCACTCTCCCTCACTCACTCTCCCTCACTCACTCTCCCTCCCTCACTCGGACACTCCCTCACTCACTCGGACACTCCCTCACTCACTCGGACACTCCCTCACTCACTCGGACACTCCCTCACTCACTCACTCTCCCTCACTCACTTGGACACTCCCTCACTCACTCGGACACTCCCTCACTCACTCGGACACTCACTCACTCACTCGGACACTCCCTCACTCACTCACTCTCCCTCACTCACTCGGACACTCCCTCACTCACTCGGACACTCCCTCACTCACTCCCTCTCCCTCACTCACTCGGACACTCCCTCACTCAGACACTCCCTCACTCACTCGGACACTCCCTCTCCCTCACTCACACCCTCTCCCTCACTCACTCGGACACTCCCTCACTCACTCTCCCTCACTCACTCGGACACTCCCTCACTCACTCACTCTCCCTCACTCACTCGGACGCTCCCTCACTCACTCGGACACTCACTCACTCGGACACTACCTCACTCACTCGGACACTCCCTCACTCACTCGGACTCTCCCTCACTCACTCGGACACTCCCTCACTCACTCGGACACTCCCTCACTCACTCGGACACTCCCTCACTCCCTCACTCACTCAGACACTCCCTCACTCACTCAGAACTCCCTCACTCAACCTCCCTCACTCACTCTCCCTCACTCCCTCAGACACTCCCTCACTCACTCGGACTCTCCCTCACTCACGCGGACACTCCCTCACTCACTCGGAACCCCCTCACTCACTCTCCCTCCCTCACTCACTCTCCCTCACTCCCTCAGACACTCCCTCTCTCACTCGGACACTCCCACACTCACTCGGACACTCCCTCACTCACTCAGAACTCCCTCACTCTCTCGGACTCTCCCTCACTCACTCGGACTCTCCCTCAGTCACTCGGACTCTCCCTCACTCACTCGGACACTCCCTCACTCACTCAGAACTCCCTCACTCACTCGGACTCTCCCTCACTCACTCAGAACTCCCTCACTCACTCGGACTCTCCCTCACTCACTCAGAACTCCCTCACTCACTCAGAACTCCCTCACTCACTCGGACTCTCCCTCACTCACTCGGACTCTCCCTCACTCACTCAGACACTCCCTCACTCACTCAGAACTCCCTCACTCACTCGGACTCTCCCTCACTCACTCAGAACTCCCTCACTCACTCAGAACTCCCTCACTCACTCGGACTCTCCCTCACTCACTCACTCTCCCTCACTTACTCAGAACTCCCTCACTCACTCAGAACTCCCTCACTCACTCGGACTCTCCCTCACTCACTCACTCTCCCTCACTCACTCGGACACTCCCTCACTCACTCGGACACTCCCTCACTCACTCAGAACTCCCTCACTCACTCAGACACTCCCTCACTCACTCAGACACTCCCTCACTCACTCAGAACTCCCTCACTCACTCGGACTCTCCCTCACTCACTCGGACTCTCCCTCACTCACTCACAACTCCCTCACTCACTCGGACTCTCCCTCACTCACTCAGAACTCCCTCACTCACTCGGACTCTCCCTCACTCACTCAGAACTCCCTCACTCACTCAGAACTCCCTCACTCACTCGGACTCTCCCTCACTCACTCAGAACTCCCTCACTCACTCAGAACTCCCTCACTCACTCGGACTCTCCCTCACTCATTCGGACACTCCCTCACTCACGCGGACACTCCCTCCCTCACTCGGACACTCCCTCACTCACTCGGACACTCCCTCACTCACTCGGACACTCCCTCACTCACTCACTCGGACTCTCACTCACTCACTCGGACACTCCCTCACTCACTCAGAACTCCCTCACTCTTCGGACACTCCCTCACTCACTCGGACACTCCCTCACTCACTCAGAACTCCCTCACTCACTCAGAACTCCCTCACTCACTCGGACACTCCCTCACTCACTCGGACACTCCCTCACTCACTCGGACACTCCCTCACTCACTCTCCCTCACTCACTCAGACACTCCCTCACTCACTCGGACACTCCCTCACTCACTCAGACTTCCCTCACTCACTCGGACACTCCCTCACTCACTCAGAACTCCCTCACTCACTCAGAACTCCCTCACTCACTCGGACACTCCCTCACTCACTCGGACACTCCCTCACTCACTCTCCCTCACTCCCTCGGACACTCCCTCACTCCCTCGGACACTCCCTCACTCCCTCGGACACTCCCTCACTCACTCAGAACTCACTCACTCACTCGGACACTCCCTCACTCACTCAGACACTCCCTCACTCACTCGGACACTCCCTCACTCACTCTCCCTCACTCACTCGGACACTCCCTTACTCCCTCGGACACTCCCTCACTACCTCGGACACTCCCTCACAACCTCGGACACTCCCTCACTCCATCGGACACTCCCTCACTCACTCAGAACTCCCTCACTCACTCGGACACTCCCTCACTCACTCAGACACTCCCTCACTCACTCGGACACTCCCTCACTCACTCGGACACTCCGTCACTCACTCAGAACTCCCTCACTCACTCAGAACTCCCTCACTCACTTGGACACTCCCTCACTCACTCGGACACTCCCTCACTCACTCAGAACTCCCTCACTCACTCAGAACTCCCTCACTCACTCAGAACTCCCTCACTCACTCAGAACTCCCTCACTCACTCAGAAATCCCTCACTCACTCGGGAACTCCCTCACTCACTCAGATATCCCTCACTCACTCTCCCTCACTCACTCTCCCTCACTCACTCGGACACTCCCTCACTCACTCTCCCTCACTCACTCGGACACTCCCTCACTCACTCTCCCTCACTCACTCGGAAACTCCCTCACTCACTCTCCCTCCCTCACTCGGACACTCCCTCACTCACTCTCCCTCACTCACTCGGACACTCCCTCACTCACTCTCCCTCCCTCACTCGGACACTCCCTCACTCACTCTCCCTCCCTCACTCACTCTCCCTCACTCACTCTCCCTCACTCACTCTTACTCCCTCACTCGGACACTCCCTCACTCACTCTCCCTCACTCACTCGGACACTCCCTCACTCACTCGGACACTCCCTCACTCACTCGGACACTCCCTCACTCACTCGGACACTCCCTCACTCACTCGGACACTCTCTCACTCACTCTCCCTCACTCACTCGGACACTCCCTCACTCACTCACTCTCCCTCACTCACTCGGATACTCCCTCACTCACTCGGACACTCCCTCACTCACTCGGACACTCACTCACTCACTCGGACACTCCCTCACTCACTCACTCTCCCTCACTCACTCTCCCTAACTCACTCTCCCTCCCTCACTCGGACACTCCCTCACTCACTCGGACACTCCCTCACTCACTCGGACACTCCCTCACTCACTCGGACACTCCCTCACTCACTCACTCTCCCTCACTCACTCGGACACTCCCTCACTCACTCGGACACTCCCTCACTCACTCGGACACTCACTCACTCACTCGGACACTCCCTCACTCACTCACTCTCCCTCACTCACTCGGACACTCCCTCACTCACTCGGACACTCCCTCACTCACTCCCTCTCCCTCACTCACTCGGACACTCCCTCACTCAGACACTCCCTCACTCACTCGGACACTCCCTCTCCCTCACTCACACCCTCTCCCTCACTCACTCGGACACTCCCTCACTCACTCTCCCACACTCACTCGGACACTCCCTCACTCACTCACTCTCCCTCACTCACTCGGACGCTCCCTTACTCACTCGGACACTCACTCACTCGGACACTACCTCACTCACTCAGAACTCCCTCACTCTTCGGACACTCCCTCACTCACTCGGACTCTCCCTCACTCACTCGGACACTCCCTCACTCACTTGGACACTCCCTCACTCACTCGGACACTCCCTCACTCACTCGGACACTCCCTCACTCACTCACTCGGACTCTCACTCACTCACTCGGACACTCCCTCACTCACTCAGAACTCCCTCACTCTTCAGACACTCCCTCACTCACTCGGACTCTCCCTCACTCACTCGGACACTCCCTCACTCACTCGGACACTCCCTCACTCACTCGGACACTCCCTCACTCCCTCACTCACTCAGACACTCCCTCACTCACTCAGAACTCCCTCACTCACCCTCCCTCACTCACTCTCCCTCACTCCCTCAGACACTCCCTCACTCACTCGGACTCTCCCTCACTCACTCGGACACTCCCTCACTCACTCGGAACCCCCTCACTCACTCTCCCTCCCTCACTCACTCTCCCTCACTCCCTCAGACACTCCCTCACTCACTCAGACACTCCCACACTCACTCGGACACTCCCTCACTCACTCAGAAATCCCTCACTCACTCGGACTCTCCCTCACTCACTCGGACTCTCCCTCACTCACTCGGACTCTCCCTCACTCACTCGGACACTCCCTCACTCACTCAGAACTCCCTCACTCACTCGGACTCTCCCTCGCTCACTCAGAACTCCCTCACTCACTCGGACTCTCCCTCACTCACTCAGAACTCCCTCACTCACTCAGAACTCCCTCACTCACTCGGACTCTCCCTCACTCACTCGGACTCTCCCTCACAAACTCAGACACTCCCTCACTCACTCAGAACTCCCTCACTCACTCGGACTCTCCCTCACTCACTCAGAACTCCCTCACTCACTCAGAACTCCCTCACTCACTCGGACTCTCCCTCACTCACTCACTCTCCCTCACTCACTCAGAACTCCCTCACTCACTCGGACTCTCCCTCACTCACTCACTCTCCCTCACTCACTCGGACACTCCCTCACTCACTCGGACACTCCCTCACTCACTCAGAACTCCCTCACTCACTCTGACACTCCCTCACTCACTCAGACACTCCCTCACTCACTCAGAACTCCCTCACTCACTCGGACTCTCCCTCACTCACTCGGACTCTCCCTCACTCACTCAGAACTCCCTCACTCACTCGGACTCTCCCTCACTCACTCAGAACTCCCTCACTCACTCGGACTCTCCCTCACTCACTCAGAACTCCCTCACTCACTCAGAACTCCCTCACTCACTCGGACTCTCCCGCACTCACTCAGAACTCCCTCACTCACTCAGAACTCCCTCACTCACTCGGACTCTCCCTCACTCATTCGGACACTCCCTCACTCACGCGGACACTCCCTCCCTCACTCGGACACTCCCTCACTCACTCGGACACTCCCTCACTCACTCGGACACTCCCTCACTCACTCACTCGGACTCTCACTCACTCACTCGGACACTCCCTCACTCACTCAGAACTCCCTCACTCTTCGGACACTCCCTCACTCACTCGGACACTCCCTCACTCACTCGGACACTCCCTCACTCACTCAGAACTCCCTCACTCACTCGGACACTCCCTCACTCACTCGGACACTCCCTCACTCACTCGGACACTCCCTCACTCACTCGGACAATCCCTCACTCACTCTCCCTCACTCACTCAGACACCCCCTCACTCACTCGGACACTCCCTCACTCACTCAGAACTCCCTCACTCACTCGGACACTCCCTCACTCACTCAGAACTCCCTCACTCACTCAGAACTCCCTCACTCACTCGGACACTCCCTCACTCACTCGGACACTCCCTCACTCACTCTCCCTCACTCCCTCGGACACTCCCTCACTCCCTCGGACACTCCCTCACTCCCTCGGACACTCCCTCACTCACTCAGAACTCCCTCACTCACTCGGACACTCCCTCACTCACTCAGACACTCTCTCACTCACTTGGACACTCCCTCACTCACTCTCCCTCACTCACTCGGACACTCCCTCACTCCCTCAGACACTCCCTCACTACCTCGGACACTCCCTCACAACCTCGGACACTCCCTCACTCCATCGGACACTCCCTCACTCACTCAGAACTCCCTCACTCACTCGGACACTCTCTCACTCACTCAGACACTCCCTCACTCACTCGGACACTCCCTCACTCACTCGGACACTCCCTCACTCACTCAGAACTCCCTCACTCACTCAGAACTCCCTCACTCACTCGGACACTCCCTCACTCACTCGGACACTCCCTCACTCACTCAGAACTCCCTCACTCACTCAGAACTCCCTCACTCACTCAGAACTCCCTCACTCACTCGGGAACTCCCTCACTCACTCAGATATCCCTCACTCACTCTCCCTCACTCACTCTCCCTCACTCACTCGGACACTCCCTCACTCTCCCTCACTCACTCGGACACTCCCTCACTCACTCTCCCTCACTCACTCGGAAACTCCCTCACTCACTCTCCCTCCCTCACTCGGACACTCCCTCACTCACTCTCCCTCACTCACTCGGACACTCCCTCACTCACTCTCCCTCCCTCACTCGGACACTCCCTCACTCACTCTCCCTCCCTCACTCACTCTCCCTCACTCACTCTCCCTCACTCACTCTTCCTCCCTCACTCGGACACTCCCTCACTCACTCTCCCTCACTCACTCGGACACTCCCTCACTCACTCGGACACTCCCTCACTCACTCGGACACTCCCTCACTCACTCGGACACTCCCTCACTCACTCGGACACTCTCTCACTCACTCTCCCTCACTCACTCGGACACTCCCTCACTCACTCACTCTCCCTCACTCACTCGGACACTCCCTCACTCACTCGGACACTCCCTCACTCACTCGGACACTCACTCACTCACACGGACACTCCCTCACTCACTCACTCTCCCTCACTCACTCTCCCTCACTCACTCTCCCTCCCTCACTCGGACACTCCCTCACTCACTCGGACACTCCCTCACTCACTCGGACACTCCCTCACTCACTCGGACACTCCCTCACTCACTCACTCTCCCTCACTCACTCGGACACTCCCTCACTCACTCGGACACTCCCTCACTCACTCGGACACTCACTCACTCACTCGGACACTCCCTCACTCACTCACTCTCCCTCACTCACTCGGACACTCCCTCACTCACTCGGACACTCCCTCACTCACTCCCTCTCCCTCACTCACTTGGACACTCCCTCACTCAGACACTCCCTCACTCACTCGGACACTCCCTCTCCCTCACTCACACCCTCTCCCTCACTCACTCGGACACTCCCTCACTCACTCTCCCTCACTCACTCGGACACTCCCTCACTCACTCACTCTCCCTCACTCACTCGGACGCTCCCTTACTCACTCGGACACTCACTCACTCGGACACTACCTCACTCACTCGGACACTCCATCACTCACTCGGACTCTCCCTCACTCACTCGGACACTCCCTCACTCACTCGGACACTCCCTCACTCACTCGGACACTCCCTCACTCCCTCACTCACTCAGACACTCCCTCACTCACTCAGAACTCCCTCACTCACCCTCCCTCACTCACTCTCCCTCACTCCCTCAGACACTCCCTCACTCACTCGGACTCTCCCTCACTCACTCGGACACTCCCTCACTCACTCGGAACCCCCTCACTCACTCTCCCTCCCTCACTCACTCTCCCTCACTCCCTCAGACACTCCCTCACTCACTCGGACACTCCCACACTCACTCGGACACTCCCTCACTCACTCGGACACTCCCTCACTCACTCGGACACTCCCTCACTCACTCGGACACTCCCTCACTCACTCACTCTCCCTCACTCACTCGGACTCTTCCTCACTCACTCGGACGCCCCCTCACTCACTGGGACACTCACTCACTCTCCCTCACTCATTCCCTCTCCCTCACTCACTCGGACACTCCCTCACTCCCTCGGACTCTCCCTCACTCCCGCAGACACTCCCTCACTCACTCGGACACTCCCTCAGTCACTCACTCTCCCTCACTCACTCGGACTCTCCCTCACTCACTCGGACGCCCCCTCACTCACTGGGACACTCACTCACTCTCCCTCACTCACTCGGACTCTCCCTCACTCACTCGGACGCCCCCTCACTCACTGGGACACTCACTCACTCTCCCTCACTCACTCGGACACTCCCTCACTCACTCGGACACTCCCTCACTCACTCGGACACTCCCTCACTCACTGGGACACTCACTCACTCTCCCTCACTCACTCGGACTCTCCCTCACTCACTCGAACGCCCCCTCACTCACTGGGACACTCACTCACTCTCCCTCACTCACTCGGACACTCCCTCACTCACTCAGACACTCCCTCACTCACTCGGACTCTCCCTCACTCACTCAGACACTCCCTCTCTCACTCGGACACTCACTCACTCACTCGGACACTCCCTCACTCACTCGGACACTCCCTCACTCACTCAGACACTCCCTCTCTCACTCGGACACTCACTCACTCACTCACTCACTCACTCGGACACTCCCTCACTCACTCAGACACTCCCTCTCTCACTCGGACACTCACTCACTCACTCGGACACTCACTCACTCGGACACTACCTCACTCACTCGGACACTCCCTCACTCACTCGGACTCTCCCTCACTCACTCGGACACTCCCTCACTCACTCGGACACTCCCTCACTCACTCGGACACTCCATCACTCACTCGGACACTCCCTCACTCACTCTCCCTCACTCCCTCGGACACTCCCTCACTCCCTCGGACACTCCCTCACTCCCTCGGACACTCCCTCACTCACTCAGAACTCCCTCACTCACTCGGACACTCCCGCACTCACTCAGACACTCCCTCACTCACTCGGACACTCCCTCACTCACTCTCCCTCACTCACTCGGACACTCCCTCACTCCCTCGGACACTCCCTCACTCACTCGGACACTCCATCACTCACTCGGACACTCCCTCACTCACTCTCCCTCACTCCCTCGGACACTCCCTCACTCCCTCGGACACTCCCTCACTCACTCGGACACTCCCTCACTCACTCGGACACTCCCTCACTCAATCTCCCTCACTCACTCGGACACTCCCTCGGACACTCCCTCACTCACTCGGACACTCCCTCACTCACTCGGACACTCCCTCGGACACTCCCTCACTCCCTCGGACACTGCCTCACTCCCTCGGACACTCCCACACTCCCTCGGACACTCCCTCACTCCCTCGGACACTCCCTCACTCACTCAGAACTCCCTCACTCACTCGGACACTCCCTCACTCACTCAGACACTCCCTCACTCACTCGGACACTCCCTCACTCACTCGGACACTCCCTCACTCACTCGGACACTCCCTCACTCACTCGGACACTCCCTCACTCACTCGGACACTCCCTCACTCACTCGGACACTCCCTCACTCACTCAGAACTCCCTCACTCACTCAGAACTCCCTCACTCACTCAGAACTCCCTCACTCACTCGGGAACTCCCTCACTCACTCAGATATCCCTCACTCACTCTCCCTCACTCACTCTCCCTCACTCACTCGGACACTCCCTCACTCACTCTCCCTCACTCACTCGGACACTCCCTCACTCACTCTCCCTCACTCACTCGGAAACTCCCTCACTCACTCTCCCTCCCTCACTCGGACACTCCCTCACTCACTCTCCCTCACTCACTCTTCCTCCCTCACTCGGACACTCCCTCACTCACTCTTCCTCCCTCACTCGGACACTCCCTCACTCACTCGGACACTCCCTCACTCACTCGGACACTCCCTCACTCACTCGGACACACCCTCACTCACTCACTCTCCCTCACTCACTCGGACACTCCCTCACTCACTCGGACACTCCCTCACTCACTCGGACACTCCCTCACTCACTCGGACACTCCCTCACTCACTCACTCTCCCTCACTCACTCTCCTTCACTCACTCTCCCTCCCTCACTCGGACACTCCCTCACTCACTCGGACACTCCCTCACTCACTCCCTCTCCCTCACTCACTCGGACACTCCCTCACTCACTCCCTCTCCCTCACTCCCTCGGACACTCCCTCACTCCCTCGGACTCTCCCTCACTCCCTCGGACACTCCCTCACTCACTCGGACACTCCCTCACTCACTCACTCTCCCTCACTCACTCGGACTCTCCCTCACTCACTCGGACGCCCCCTCACTCACTGGGACACTCACTCACTCTCCCTCACTCACTCGGACTCTTCCTCACTCACTCGGACGGCCCCTCACTCACTGGGACACTCACTCACTCTCCCTCACTCACTCGGACACTCCCTCACTCACTCGGACACTCCCTCACTCACACGGACACTCCCTCACTCACACGGACACTCACTCACTCTCCCTCACTCACTCGGACTCTCCCTCACTCACTCGAACGCCCCCTCACTCACTGGGACACTCACTCACTCTCCCTCACTCACTCGGACACACCCTCACTCACTCGGACACTCCCTCACTCACTCGGACTCTCCCTCACTCACTCAGACACTCCCTCTCTCACTCGGACACTCACTCACTCACTCGGACACTCCCTCACTCGCTCGGACACTCCCTCAATCACTCGGACACTCCCTCACTCACTCGGACACTCCCTCACTCACTCAGACACTCCCTCACTCACTCAGACACTCCCTCTCTCACTCGGACACTCACTCACTCACTCGGACACTCACTCACTCGGACACTACCTCACTCACTCGGACACTCCCTCACTCACTCGGACTCTCCCTCACTCACTCGGACTCTCCCTCACTCACTCGGAAACTCCCTCACTCACTCGGACACTCCCTCACTCACTCGGACACTCCCTCACTCACTCGGACACTCCATCACTCACTCGGACACTCCCTCACTCACTCTCCCTCACTCCCTCAGACACTCCCTCACTCCCTCGGACACTCCCTCACTCACTCGGACACTCCATCACTCACTCGGACACTCCCTCACTCACTCTCCCTCACTCCCTCGGACACTCCCTCACTCCCTCGGACACTCCCTCACTCCCTCGGACACTCCCTCACTCACTCAGAACTCCCTCACTCACTCGGACACTCCCTCACTCACTCAGACACTCCCTCACTGACTCGGACACTCCCTCACTCACTCTCCCTCACTCACTCGGACACTCCCTCACTCCCTCGGACACTCCATCACTCCCTCGGACACTCCCTCACTCCCTCGGACACTCCCTCACTCCCTCGGACACTCCCTCACTCACCCAGAACTCCCTCACTCACTCGGACACTCCCTCACTCACTCAGACACTCCCTCACTCACTCAGAACTCCCTCACTCACTCGGACTCTCCCTCACTCACTCAGAACTCCCTCACTCACTCAGAACTCCCTCACTCTCTCGGACTCTCCCTCACTCACTCGGACTCTCCCTCACTCACTCGGACTCTCCCTCACTCACTCGGACACTCCCTCACTCACTCAGAACTCCCTCACTCACTCGGACTCTCCCTCACTCACTCAGAACTCCCTCACTCACTCGGACTCTCCCTCACTCACTCAGACCTCCCTCACTCACTCAGAACTCCCTCACTCACTCGGACTCTCCCTCACTCACTCAGAACTCCCTCACTCACTCAGAACTCCCTCACTCACTCGGACTCTCCCTCACTCACTCGGACTCTCCCTCACTCACTCAGAACTCCCTCACTCACTCGGACTCTCCCTCACTCACTCAGACACTCCCTCACTCACTCAGAACTCCCTCACTCACTCGGACTCTCCCTCACTCACTCAGAACTCCCTCACTCACTCAGAACTCCCTCACTCACTCGGACTCTCCCTCACTCACTCACTCTCCCTCACTCACTCAGAACTCCCTCACTCACTCAGAACTCCCTCACTCACTCGGACTCTCCCTCACTCACTCACTCTCCCTCACTCACTCGGACACTCCCTCACTCACTCGGACACTCCCTCACTCACTCAGAACTCACTCACTCAGACACTCCCTCACTCACTCAGACACACCCTCACTCACTCAGAACTCCCTCACTCACTCGGACTCTCCCTCACTCACTCGGACTGTCCCTCACTCACTCAGAACTCCCTCACTCACTCGGACTCTCCCTCACTCACTCAGAACTCCCTCACTCACTCGGACTCTCCCTCACTCACTCAGAACTCCCTCACTCACTCAGAACTCCCTCACTCACTCGGACTCTCCCTCACTCATTCGGACACTCCCTCACTCACGCGGACACTCACTCCCTCACTAGGACTCTCCCTCACTCACTCAGAACTCCCTCACTCACTCGGACACTCCCTCACTCACGCAGAACTCCCTCACTCACTCGGACACTCCCTCACTCACTCGGACACTCCCTCACTCACTCGGACACTCCGTCACTCCCTCTCCCTCACTCACTCAGACACTCCCTCACTCACTCGGACACTCCCTCACTCACTCACTCGGACTCTCACTCACTCACTCGGACACTCCCTCACTCACTCAGAACTCCCTCACTCTTCGGACACTCCCTCACTCACTCGGACACTCCCTCACTCACTCGGACACTCCCTCACTCACTCGGACACTCCCTCACTCACTCGGACACTCCCTCACTCACTCAGAACTCACACACTCACTCGGACACTCCCTCACTCACTCGGACACTCCCTCACTCACTCGGACACTCCCTCACTCACTCGGACACTCCCTCACTCACTCGGACACTCCCTCACTCACTCTCCCTCACTCACTCAGACACTCCCTCACTCACTCGGACACTCCCTCACTCACTCACAACTCCCTCACTCACTCGGACACTCCCTCACTCACTCAGAACTCCCTCACTCACTCAGAACTCCCTCACTCACTCGGACACTCCCTCACTCACTCGGACACTCCCTCACTCACGCTACCTCACTCCTTCGGACACTCCCTCACTCCCTCGGACACTCCCTCACTCCCTCGGACTCTCCCTCACTCCCTCGGACACTCCCTAACTCACTCAGAACTCCCTCACTCACTCGGACACTCCCTCACTCACTCTCCCTCACTCACTCGGACACTCCCTCACTCCCTCGGACACTCCCTCACTACCTCGGACACTCCCTCACAACCTCGGACACTCCCTCACTCCCTCGGACACTCCCTCACTCACTCAGAACTCCCTCACTCACTCGGACACTCCCTCACTCACTCAGACACTCCCTCACTCACTCGGACACTCCGTCACTCACTCGGACACTCCCTCACTCACTCAGACACTCCCTCACTCACTCGGACACTCCCTCACTCACTCAGAACTCCCTCACTCGCTCGGACACTCCCTCACTCACTCGGACACTCCCTCACTCACTCAGAACTCCCTCACTCACTCAGAACTCCCTCACTCACTCAGATCTCCCTCACTCACTCAGAACTCCCTCACTCACTCGGGAACTCCCTCACTCACTCAGATATCCCTCACTCACTCTCCCTCACTCACTCTCCCTCACTCACTCGGACACTCCCTCACTCACTCTCCCTCACTCACTCGGACACTCCCTCACTCACTCTCCCTCACTCACTCGGAAACTCCCTCACTCACTCTCCCTCCCTCACTCGGACACTCCCTCACTCACTCTCCCTCACTCACTCGGACACTCCCTCACTCACTCTCCCTCCCTCACTCGGACACTCCCTCACTCACTCTCCCTCCCTCACTCACTCTCCCTCACTCACTCTCCCTCACTCACTCTTCCTCCCTCACTCGGACACTCCCTCACTCACTCTCCCTCACTCACTCGGACACTCCCTCACTCACTCGGACACTCCCTCACTCACTCGGACACTCCCTCACTCACTCGGACACTCCCTCACTCACTCTCCCTCACTCACTCGGACACTCCCTCACTCACTCACTCTCCCTCACTCACTCGGACACTCCCTCACTCACTCGGACACTCCCTCACTCACTCGGACACTCACTCACTCACTCGGACACTCCCTCACTCACTCACTCTCCCTCACTCACTCTCCCTCACTCACTCTCCCTCCCTCACTCGGACACTCCCTCACTCACTCGGACACTCCCTCACTCACTCGGACACTCCCTCACTCACTCGTACACTCCCTCACTCACTCACTCTCCCTCACTCACTCGGACACTCCCTCACTCACTCGGACACTCACTCACTCACTCGGACACTCCCTCACTCACTCACTCTCCCTCACTCACTCGGACACTCCCTCACTCACTCGGACACTCCCTCACTCACTCCCTCTCCCTCACTCACTCGGACACTCCCTCACTCAGACACTCCCTCACTCACTCGGACACTCCATCTCCCTCACTCACACCCTCTCCCTCACTCACTCGGACACTCCCTCACTCACTCTCCCTCACTCACTCGGACACTCCCTCACTCACTCACTCTCCCTCACTCACTCGGACGCTCCCTCACTCACTCGGACACTCACTCACTCGGACACTACCTCACTCACTCGGACACTCCCTCACTCACTCGGACTCTCCCTCACTCACTCGGACACTCCCTCACTCACTCGGACACTCCCTCACTCACTCGGACACTCCCTCACTCCCTCACTCACTCAGACACTCCCTCACTCACTCAGAACTCCCTCACTCACCCTCCCTCACTCACTCTCCCTCACTCCCTCAGACACTCCCTCACTCACTCGGACTCTCCCTCACTCACTCGCACACTCCCTCACTCACTCGGAACCCCCTCACTCACTCTCCCTCCCTCACTCACTCTCCCTCACTCCCTCAGACACTCCCTCACTCACTCGGACACTCCCACACTCACTCGGACACTCCCTCACTCACTCGGACACTCCCTCACTCACTCGGACACTCCCTCACTCACTCACTCTCCCTCACTCACTCGGACTCTTCCTCACTCACTCGGACGCCCCCTCACTCACTGGGACACTCACTCACTCTCCCTCTCTCACTCCCTCTCCCTCACTCACTCGGATACTCCCTCACTCACTCCCTCTCCCTCACTCCCTCGGACACTCCCTCACTCCCTCGGACTCTCCCTCACTCCCTCGGACACTCCCTCACTCACTCGGACACTCCCTCAGTCACTCACTCTCCCTCACTCACTCGGACTCTCCCTCACTCACTCGGACGCCCCCTCACTCACTGGGACACTCACTCACTCTCCCTCACTCACTCGGACTCTCCCTCACTCACTCGGACGCCCCCTCACTCACTGGGACACTCACTCACTCTCCCTCACTCACTCGGACACTCCCTCACTCACTCGGACACTCCCTCACTCACTCGGACACTCACTCACTCTCCCTCACTCACTCGGACTCTCCATCACTCAATCGAACGCCCCCTCACTCACTGGGACACTCACTCACTCTCCCTCACTCACTCGGACACTCCCTCACTCACTCGGACACTCCCTCACTCACTCGGACTCTCCCTCACTCACTCAGACACTCCCTCTCTCACTCGGACACTCACTCACTCACTCGGACACTCCCTCACTCACTCGGACACTCCCTCACTCACTCAGACACTCCCTCTCTCACTCGGACACTCACTCACTCACTCGCTCACTCACTCGGACACTCCCTCACTCACTCAGACACTCCCTCTCTCACTCGGACACTCACTCACTCACTCGGACACTCACTCACTCGGACACTACCTCACTCACTCGGACACTCCCTCACTCACTCGGACTCTCCCTCACTCACTCGGACACTCCCTCACTCACTCGGACACTCCCTTACTCACTCGGACACTCCATCACTCACTCGGACACTCCCTCACTCACTCTCCCTCACTCCCTCGGACACTCCCTCACTCCCTCGGACACTCCCTCACTCCCTCGGACACTCCCTCACTCACTCAGAACTCCCTCACTCACTCGGACACTCCCTCACTCACTCAGACACTCCCTCACTCACTCGGACACTCCCTCACTCACTCTCCCTCACTCACTCGGACACTCCCTCACTCCCTCGGACACTCCCTTACTCCCTCGGAAACTCCCTCACTCCCTCGGACACTCCCTCACTCCCTCGGACACTCCCTCACTCACTCGGACACTCCCTCACTCACTCGGACACTCCCTCACTCACTCTCCCTCACTCACTCGGACACTCCCTCACTCACTCACTCTCCCTCACTCACTCGGACACTCCCTCACTCACTCGGACACTCCCTCACTCACTCGGACACCCACTAACTCACTCGGACACTCCCTCACTCACTCACTCTCCCGCACTCACTCTCCCTCACTCACTCTCCCTCCCTCACTCGGACACTCCCTCACTCACTCGGACACTCCCTCACTCACTCGGACACTCCCTCACTCACTCGGACACTCCCTCACTCACTCACTCACCCTCACTCACTCGGACACTCCCTCACTCACTCGGACACTCCCTCACTCACTCGGACACTCCCTCACTCACTCGGACACACACTCACTCACTCGGACACTCCCTCACTCACTCACTCTCCCTCACTCACTCGGACACTCCCTCACTCACTCGGACACTCCCTCACTCACTCCCTCTCCCTCACTCACTCGGACACTCCCTCACTCAGACACTCCCTCACTCACTCGGACACTCCCTCTCCCTCACTCACACCCTCTCCCTCACTCACTCGGACACTCCCTCACTCACTCTCCCTCACTCACTCGGACACTCCCTCACTCACTCTCCCTCACTCACTCGGACGCTCCCTCACTCACTCGGACACTCACTCACTCGGACACTACCTCACTCACTCGGACACTCCCTCACTCACTCGGACTCTCCCTCACTCACTCGGACACTCCCTCCCTCACTCACTCTCCCTCCCTCACTCGGACACTCCCTCACTCACTCGGACACTCCCTCACTCACTCGGACACTCCCTCACTCACTCGGACACTCCCTCACTCACTCACTCTCCCTCACTCACTCGGACACTCCCTCACTCACTCGGACACTCCCTCACTCACTCGGACACTCCCTCACTCACTCGGACACTCACTCACTCACTCGGACACACCCTCACTCACTCACTCTCCCTCACTCACTCGGACACTCCCTCACTCACTCGGACACTCCCTCACTCACTCCCTCTCCCTCACTCACTCGGACACTCCCTCACTCAGACACTCCCTCACTCACTCGGACACTCCCTCTCACTCACTCACACCCTCTCCCTCACTCACTCGGACGCTCCCTCACTCACTCAGACACTCACTCACTCGGACACTACCTCACTCACTCGGACACTCCCTCACTCACTCGGACTCTCCCTCACTCACTCGGACACTCCCTCACTCACTCGGACACTCCCTCACTCACTCGGACACTCCCTCACTCCCTCACTCACTCAGACACTCCCTCACTCACTCAGAACTCCCTCACTCACCCTCCCTCACTCACTCTCCCTCACTCCCTCAGACACTCCCTCACTCACTCGGACTCTCCCTCACTCACTCGGACACCCCCTCACTCACTCGGAACCCCCTCACTCACTCTCCCTCCCTCACTCACTCTCCCTCACTCCCTCAGACACTCCCTCACTCACTCGGACACTCCCACACTCACTCGGACACTCCCTCACTCACTCGGACACTCCCTCACTCACTCGGACACTCCCTCACTCACTCGGACACTCCCTCACTCACTCACTCTCCCTCACTCACTCGGACTCTTCCTCACTCACTCGGACGCCCCCTCACTCACTGGGACACTCACTCACTCTCCCTCACTCACTCCCTCTCCCTCACTCACTCGGATACTCCCTCACTCACTCCCTCTCCCTCACTCCCTCGGACACTCCCTCACTCCCTCGGACTCTCCCTCACTCCCTCGGACACTCCCTCACTCACTCGGACACTCCCTCAGTCACTCACTCTCCCTCACTCACTCGGACTCTCCCTCACTCACTCGGATGCCCCCTCACTCACTGGGACACTCACTCACTCTCCCTCACTCACTCGGACTCTCCCTCACTCACTCGGACGCCCCCTCACTCACTGGGACACTCACTCACTCTCCCTCACTCACTCGGACACTCCCTCACTCACTCGGACACTCCCTCACTCACTCGGACACTCCCTCACTCACTCGGACACTCACTCACTCTCCCTCACTCACTCGGACTCTCCCTCACTCACTCGAACGCCCCCTCACTCACTGGGACACTCACTCACTCTCCCTCACTCACTCGGACACTCCCTCACTCACTCGGACACTCCCTCACTCACTCGGACTCTCCCTCACTCACTCAGACACTCCCTCTCTCACTCGGACACTCACTCACTCACTCGGACACTCCCTCACTCACTCGGACACTCCCTCACTCACTCAGACACTCCCTCTCTCAGTCGGACACTCACTCACTCACTCGCTCACTCACTCGGACACTCCCTCACTCACTCAGACACTCCCTCTCTCACTCGGACACTCACTCACTCACTCGGACACTCACTCACTCGGACACTACCTCACTCACTCGGACACTCCCTCACTCACTCGGACTCTCCCTCACTCACTCGGACACTCCCTCACTCACTCGGACACTCCCTCACTCACTCGGACACTCCATCACTCACTCGGACACTCCCTCACTCACTCTCCCTCACTCCCTCGGACACTCCCTCACTCCCTCGGACACTCCCTCACTCCCTCGCACACTCCCTCACTCACTCAGAACTCTCTCACTCACTCGGACACTCCCTCACTCACTCAGACACTCCCTCACTCACTCGGACACTCCCTCACTCACTCTCCCTCACTCCCTCGGACTCTCCCTCACTCCCTCGGACACTCCCTCACTCCCTCGGACACTCCCTCACTCCCTCGGACACTCCCTCACTCACTCGGACACTCCCTCACTCACTCGGACACTCCCTCACTCACTCTCCCTCACTCACTCGGACACTCCCTCACTCACTCACTCTCCCTCACTCACTCGGACACTCCCTCACTCACTCGGACACTCCCTCACTCACTCGGACACTCACTCACTCACTCGGACACTCCCTCACTCACTCACTCTCCCGCACTCACTCTCCCTCACTCACTCTCCCTCCCTCACTCGGACACTCCCTCACTCACTCGGACACTCCCTCACTCACTCGGACTCTCCCTCACTCACTCAGACACTCCCTCTCTCACTCGGACACTCACTCACTCACTCGGACACTCCCTCACTCACTCGGACACTCCCTCACTCACTCAGACACTCCCTCTCTCAGTCGGACACTCACTCACTCACTCGCTCACTCACTCGGACACTCCCTCACTCACTCAGACACTCCCTCTCTCACTCGGACACTCACTCACTCACTCGGACACTCACTCACTCGGACACTACCTCACTCACTCGGACACTCCCTCACTCACTCGGACTCTCCCTCACTCACTCGGACACTCCCTCACTCACTCGGACACTCCCTCACTCACTCGGACACTCCATCACTCACTCGGACACTCCCTCACTCACTCTCCCTCACTCCCTCGGACACTCCCTCACTCCCTCGGACACTCCCTCACTCCCTCGCACACTCCCTCACTCACTCAGAACTCTCTCACTCACTCGGACACTCCCTCACTCACTCAGACACTCCCTCACTCACTCGGACACTCCCTCACTCACTCTCCCTCACTCCCTCGGACTCTCCCTCACTCCCTCGGACACTCCCTCACTCCCTCGGACACTCCCTCACTCCCTCGGACACTCCCTCACTCACTCGGACACTCCCTCACTCACTCGGACACTCCCTCACTCACTCTCCCTCACTCACTCGGACACTCCCTCACTCACTCACTCTCCCTCACTCACTCGGACACTCCCTCACTCACTCGGACACTCCCTCACTCACTCGGACACTCACTCACTCACTCGGACACTCCCTCACTCACTCACTCTCCCGCACTCACTCTCCCTCACTCACTCTCCCTCCCTCACTCGGACACTCCCTCACTCACTCGGACACTCCCTCACTCACTCGGACACTCCCTCACTCACTCACTCACCCTCACTCACTCGGACACTCCCTCACTCACTCGGACACTCCCTCACTCACTCGGACACTCCCTCACTCACTCGGACACACACTCACTCACTCGGACACTCCCTCACTCACTCACTCTCCCTCACTCACTCGGACACTCCCTCACTCACTCGGACACTCCCTCACTCACTCCCTCTCCCTCACTCACTCGGACACTCCCTCACTCAGACACTCCCTCACTCACTCAGACACTCCCTCTCCCTCACTCACACCCTCTCCCTCACTCACTCGGACACTCCCTCACTCACTCTCCCTCACTCACTCGGACACTCCCTCACTCACTCACTCTCCCTCACTCACTCGGACGCTCCCTCACTCACTCGGACACTCACTCACTCGGACACTACCTCACTCACTCGGACACTCCCTCACTCACTCGGACTCTCCCTCACTCACTCGGACACTCCCTCACTCACTCGGACACTCCCTCACTCACTCGGACACTCCCTCACTCCCTCACTCACTCAGACACTCCCTCACTCACTCAGAACTCCCTCACTCACCCTCCCTCACTCACTCTCCCTCACTCCCTCAGACACTCCCTCACTCACTCGGACACTCCCTCACTCACTCGGACACTCCCTCACTCACTCGGACACTCACTCACTCACTCGGACACTCCCTCACTCAGTCACTCTCCCGCACTCACTCTCCCTCACTCACTCTCCCTCCCTCACTCGGACACTCCCTCACTCACTCGGACACTCCCTCACTCACTCGGACACTCCCTCACTCACTCGGACACTCCCTCACTCACTCACTCACCCTCACTCACTCGGACACTCCCTCACTCACTCGGACACTCCCTCACTCACTCGGACACTCCCTCACTCACTCGGACACACACTCACTCACTCGGACACTCCCTCACTCACTCACTCTCCCTCACTCACTCGGACACTCCCTCACTCACTCGGACACTCCCTCACTCACTCCCTCTCCCTCACTCACTCGGACACTCCCTCACTCAGACACTCCCTCACTCACTCGGACACTCCCTCTCCCTCACTCACACCCTCTCCCTCACTCACTCGGACACTCCCTCACTCACTCTCCCTCCCTCACTCGGACACTCCCTCACTCCCTCACTCACTCAGACACTCCCTCACTCACTCAGACCTCCCTCACTCACCCTCCCTCACTCACTCTCCCTCACTCCCTCAGACACTCCCTCACTCACTCGGACTCTCCCTCACTCACTCGGACACTCCCTCACTCACTCGGAACCCCCTCACTCACTCTCCCTCCCTCACTCACTCTCCCTCACTCCCTCAGACACTCCCTCACTCACTCGGACTCTCCCTCACTCACTCAGACACTCCCTCACTCACTCGGACACTCCCTCACTCACTCGGACACTCCCTCACTCACTCGGACACTCCCTCACTCACTCGGACACTCCCTCACTCACTCACTCTCCCTCACTCACTCGGACTCTTCCTCACTCACTCGGACGCCCCCTCACTCACTGGGACACTCACTCACTCTCCCTCACTCATTCCCTCTCCCTCACTCACTCGGACACTCCCTCACTCACTCCCTCTCCCTCACTCCCTCGGACACTCCCTCACTCCCTCGGACTCTCCCTCACTCCCTCGGACACTCCCTCACTCACTCGGACACTCCCTCAGTCACTCACTCTCCCTCACTCACTCGGACTCTCCCTCACTCACTCGGACGCCCCCTCACTCACTGGGACACTCACTCACTCTCCCTCACTCACTCGGACTCTCCCTCACTCACTCGGACGCCCCCTCACTCACTGGGACACTCACTCACTCTCCCTCACTCACTCGGACACTCCCTCACTCACTCGGACACTCCCTCACTCACTCGGACACTCCCTCACTCACTGGGACACTCACTCACTCTCCCTCACTCACTCGGACTCTCCCTCACTCACTCGAACGCCCCCTCACTCACTGGGACACTCACTCACTCTCCCTCACTCACTCGGACACTCCCTCACTCACTCAGACACTCCCTCACTCACTCGGACTCTCCCTCACTCACTCAGACACTCCCTCTCTCACTCGGACACTCACTCACTCACTCGGACACTCCCTCACTCACTCGGACACTCCCTCACTCACTCAGACACTCCCTCTCTCACTCGGACACTCACTCACTCACTCACTCACTCGAACACTCCCTCACTCACTCAGACACTCCCTCTCTCACTCGGACACTCACTCACTCACTCGGACACTCACTCACTCGGACACTACCTCACTCACTCGGACACTCCCTCACTCACTCTTCCTCCCTCACTCGGACACTCCCTCACTCACTCTCCCTCACTCACTCGGACACTCCCTCACTCACTCGGACACTCCCTCACTCACTCTCCCTCACTCCCTCGGACACTCCCTCACTCCCTCGGACACTCCCTCACTCCCTCGGACACTCCCTCACTCACTCGGACACTCCCTCACTCACTCGGACACTCCCTCACTCACTCAGACACTCCCTCACTCACTCGGACACTCCCTCACTCACTCGGAAACTCCCTCACTCACTCAGAACTCCCTCACTCACTCAGAACTCCCTCACTCACTCGGACACTCCCTCACTCACTCGGACACTCCCTCACTTACTCGGACACTCCCTCACTCACTCAGAACTCCCTCACTCACTCAGAACTCCCTGACTCACTCAGAACTCCCTCACACACTCAGAACTCCCTCACTCACTCGGGAACTCCCTCACTCACTCAGATATCCCTCACTCACTCTCCCTCACTCACTCTCCCTCACTCACTCGGACACTCCCTCACTCACTCTCCCTCACTCACTCGGACACTCCCTCACTCACTCTCCCTCACTCACTCGGAAACTCCCTCACTCACTCTCCCTCCCTCACTCGGACACTCCCTCACTCACTCTCCCTCACTCACTCTTCCTCCCTCACTCGGACACTCCCTCACTCACTCTTCCTCCCTCACTCGGACACTCCCTCACTCACTCTCCCTCACTCACTCGGACACTCCCTCACTCACTCGGACACTCCCTCACTCACTCTCCCTCACTCTCTCGGACACTCCCTCACTCCCTCGGACACTCCCTCACTCCCTCGGACACTCCCTCACTCACTCAGAACTCCCTCACTCACTCGGACACTCCCTCACTCACTCAGACACTCCCTCACTCACTCGGACACTCCCTCACTCACTCTCCCTCACTCACTCGGACACTCCCTCACTCCCTCGGACACTCCCTCACTCACTCGGACACTCCATCACTCACTCGGACACTCCCTCACTCACTCTCGCTCACTCCCTCGGACACTCCCTCACTCCCTCGGACACTCCCTCACTCCCTCGGACACTCCCTCACTCACTCAGAACTCCCTCACACACTCAGAACTCCCTCACTCACTCGGGAACTCCCTCACTCACTCAGATATCCCTCACTCACTCTCCCTCACTCACTCTCCCTCACTCACTCGGACACTCCCTCACTCACTCTCCCTCACTCACTCGGACACTCCCTCACTCACTCTCCCTCACTCACTCGGAAACTCCCTCACTCACTCTCCCTCCCTCACTCGGACACTCCCTCACTCACTCTCCCTCACTCACTCTTCCTCCCTCACTCGGACACTCCCTCACTCACTCTTCCTCCCTCACTCGGACACTCCCTCACTCACTCTCCCTCACTCACTCGGACACTCCCTCACTCACTCGGACACTCCCTCACTCACTCGGACACTCCCTCACTCACTCGGACACTCCCTCACTCACTCGGACACTCCCTCACTCACTCTCCCTCACTCACTCGGACACTCCCTCACTCACTCACTCTCCCTCACTCACTCGGACACTCCCTCACTCACTCGGACACTCCCTCACTCACTCGGACACTCCCTCTCCCTCACTCACACCCTCTCCCTCACTCACTCGGACACTCCCTCACTCACTCTCCCTCACTCACTCGGACACTCCCTCACTCCCTCACTCACTCAGACACTCCCTCACTCACTCAGACCTCCCTCACTCACCCTCCCTCACTCACTCTCCCTCACTCCCTCAGACACTCCCTCACTCACTCGGACTCTCCCTCACTCACTCGGACACTCCCTCACTCACTCGGAACCCCCTCACTCACTCTCCCTCCCTCACTCACTCTCCCTCACTCCCTCAGACACTCCCTCACTCACTCGGACTCTCCCTCACTCACTCAGACACTCCCTCACTCACTCGGACACTCCCTCACTCACTCGGACACTCCCTCACTCACTCGGACACTCCCTCACTCACTCGGACACTCCCTCACTCACTCACTCTCCCTCACTCACTCGGACTCTTCCTCACTCACTCGGACACTCCCTCACTCACTGGGACACTCACTCACTCTCCCTCACTCACTCGGACTCTCCCTCACTCACTCGAACGCCCCCTCACTCACTGGGACACTCACTCACTCTCCCTCACTCACTCGGACACTCCCTCACTCACTCAGACACTCCCTCACTCACTCGGACTCTCCCTCACTCACTCAGACACTCCCTCTCTCACTCGGACACTCACTCACTCACTCGGACACTCCCTCACTCACTCGGACACTCCCTCACTCACTCAGACACTCCCTCTCTCACTCGGACACTCACTCACTCACTCACTCACTCGAACACTCCCTCACTCACTCAGACACTCCCTCTCTCACTCGGACACTCACTCACTCACTCGGACACTCACTCACTCGGACACTACCTCACTCACTCGGACACTCCCTCACTCACTCGGACTCTCCCTCACTCACTCGGACACTCCCTCACTCACTCGGACACTCCCTCACTCACTCGGACACTCCATCACTCACTCGGACACTCCCTCACTCACTCTCCCTCACTCCCTCGGACACTCCCTCACTCCCTCGGACACTCCCTCACTCCCTCGGACACTCCCTCACTCACTCAGAACTCCCTCACTCACTCGGACACTCCCTCACTCACTCAGACACTCCCTCACTCACTCGGACACTCCCTCACTCACTCTCCCTCACTCACTCGGACACTCCCTCACTCCCTCGGACACTCCCTCACTCACTCGGACACTCCATCACTCACTCGGACACTCCCTCACTCACTCTCGCTCACTCCCTCGGACACTCCCTCACTCCCTCGGACACTCCCTCACTCCCTCGGACACTCCCTCACTCACTCAGAACTCCCTCACTCACTCGGACACTCCCTCACTCACTCAGACACTCCCTCACTCACTCGGACACTCCCTCACTCACTCTCCCTCACTCACTCGGACACTCCCTCGGACACTCCCTCACTCCCTCGGACACTCCCTCACTCCCTCGGACACTCCCTCACTCCCTCGGACACTCCCTCACTCACTCAGAACTCCCTCACTCACTCGGACACTCCCTCACTCACTCAGACACTCCCTCACTCACTCGGACACTCCCTCACTCACTCGGAAACTCCCTCACTCACTCAGAACTCCCTCACTCACTCAGAACTCCCTCACTCACTCGGACACTCCCTCACTCACTCGGACACTCCCTCACTCACTCGGACACTCCCTCACTCACTCAGAACTCCCTCACTCACTCAGAACTCCCTGACTCACTCAGAACTCCCTCACACACTCAGAACTCCCTCACTCACTCGGGAACTCCCTCACTCACTCAGATATCCCTCACTCACTCTCCCTCACTCACTCTCCCTCACTCACTCGGACACTCCCTCACTCACTCTCCCTCACTCACTCGGACACTCCCTCACTCACTCTCCCTCACTCACTCGGAAACTCCCTCACTCACTCTCCCTCCCTCACTCGGACACTCCCTCACTCACTCTCCCTCACTCACTCTTCCTCCCTCACTCGGACACTCCCTCACTCACTCTTCCTCCCTCACTCGGACACTCCCTCACTCACTCTCCCTCACTCACTCGGACACTCCCTCACTCACTCGGACACTCCCTCACTCACTCTCCCTCACTCCCTCGGACACTCCCTCACTCCCTCGGACACTCCCTCACTCCCTCGGACACTCCCTCACTCACTCAGAACTCCCTCACTCACTCGGACACTCCCTCACTCACTCAGACACTCCCTCACTCACTCGGACACTCCCTCACTCACTCTCCCTCACTCACTCGGACACTCCCTCACTCCCTCGGACACTCCCTCACTCACTCGGACACTCCATCACTCACTCGGACACTCCCTCACTCACTCTCGCTCACTCCCTCGGACACTCCCTCACTCCCTCGGACACTCCCTCACTCCCTCGGACACTCCCTCACTCACTCAGAACTCCCTCACTCACTCGGACACTCCCTCACTCACTCAGACACTCCCTCACTCACTCGGACACTCCCTCACTCACTCTCCCTCACTCACTCGGACACTCCCTCGGACACTCCCTCACTCCCTCGGACACTCCCTCACTCCCTCGGACACTCCCTCACTCCCTCGGACACTCCCTCACTCACTCAGAACTCCCTCACTCACTCGGACACTCCCTCACTCACTCAGACACTCCCTCACTCACTCGGACACTCCCTCACTCACTCGGAAACTCCCTCACTCACTCAGAACTCCCTCACTCACTCAGAACTCCCTCACTCACTCGGACACTCCCTCACTCACTCGGACACTCCCTCACTCACTCAGAACTCCCTCACTCACTCAGAACTCCCTGACTCACTCAGAACTCCCTCACACACTCAGAACTCCCTCACTCACTCGGGAACTCCCTCACTCACTCAGATATCCCTCACTCACTCTCCCTCACTCACTCTCCCTTACTCACTCTCCCTCACTCACTCGGACACTCCCTCACTCACTCTCCCTCACTCACTCGGACACTCCCTCACTCACTCTCCCTCAATCACTCGGAAACTCCCTCACTCACTCTCCCTCCCTCACTCGGACACTCCCTCACTCACTCTCCCTCACTCACTCTTCCTCCCTCACTCGGACACTCCCTCACTCACTCTTCCTCCCTCACTCGGACACTCCCTCACTCACTCTCCCTCACTCACTCGGACACTCCCTCACTCACTCGGACACTCCCTCACTCACTCGGACACTCCCTCACTCACTCGGACACTCCCTCACTCACTCGGACACTCCCTCACTCACTCTCCCTCACTCACTCGGACACTCCCTCACTCACTCACTCTCCCTCACTCACTCGGACACTCCCTCACTCACTCGGACACTCCCTCACTCACTCGGACACTCCCTCTCCCTCACTCACACCCTCTCCCTCACTCACTCGGACACTCCCTCACTCACTCTCCCTCACTCACTCGGACACTCCCTCACTCCCTCACTCACTCAGACACTCCCTCACTCACTCAGACCTCCCTCACTCACCCTCCCTCACTCACTCTCCCTCACTCCCTCAGACACTCCCTCACTCACTCGGACTCTCCCTCACTCACTCGGACACTCCCTCACTCACTCGGAACCCCCTCACTCACTGTCCCTCCCTCACTCACTCTCCCTCACTCCCTCAGACACTCCCTCACTCACTCGGACTCTCCCTCACTCACTCAGACACTCCCTCACTCACTCGGACACTCCCTCACTCACTCGGACACTCCCTCACTCACTCGGACACTCCCTCACTCACTCACTCTCCCTCACTCACTCGGACTCTTCCTCACTCACTCGGACGCCCCCTCACTCACTGGGACACTCACTCACTCTCCCTCACTCATTCCCTCTCCCTCACTCACTCGGACACTCCCTCACTCACTCCCTCTCCCTCACTCCCTCGGACACTCCCTCACTCCCTCGGACTCTCCCTCACTCCCTCGGACACTCCCTCACTCACTCGGACACTCCCTCAGTCACTCACTCTCCCTCACTCACTCGGACTCTCCCTCACTCACTCGGACGCCCCCTCACTCACTGGGACACTCACTCACTCTCCCTCACTCACTCGGACTCTCCCTCACTCACTCGGACGCCCCCTCACTCACTGGGAAACTCACTCACTCTCCCTCACTCACTCGGACACTCCCTCACTCACTCGGACACTCCCTCACTCACTCGGACACTCCCTCACTCACTGGGACACTCACTCACTCTCCCTCACTCACTCGGACTCTCCCTCACTCACTCGAACGCCCCCTCACTCACTGGGACACTCACTCACTCTCCCTCACTCACTCGGACACTCCCTCACTCACTCAGACACTCCCTCACTCACTCGGACTCTCCCTCACTCACTCAGACACTCCCTCTCTCACTCGGACACTCACTCACTCACTCGGACACTCCCTCACTCACTCGGACACTCCCTCACTCACTCAGACACTCCCTCTCTCACTCGGACACTCACTCACTCACTCACTCACTCGAACACTCCCTCACTCACTCAGACACTCCCTCTCTCACTCGGACACTCACTCACTCACTCGGACACTCACTCACTCGGACACTACCTCACTCACTCGGACACTCCCTCACTCACTCGGACTCTCCCTCACTCACTCGGACACTCCCTCACTCACTCGGACACTCCCTCACTCACTCGGACACTCCATCACTCACTCGGACACTCCCTCACTCACTCTCCCTCACTCCCTCGGACACTCCCTCACTCCCTCGGACACTCCCTCACTCCCTCGGACACTCCCTCACTCACTCAGAACTCCCTCACTCACTCGGACACTCCCTCACTCACTCAGACACTCCCTCACTCACTCGGACACTCCCTCACTCACTCTCCCTCACTCACTCGGACACTCCCTCACTCCCTCGGACACTCCCTCACTCACTCGGACACTCCATCACTCACTCGGACACTCCCTCACTCACTCTCGCTCACTCCCTCGGACACTCCCTCACTCCCTCGGACACTCCCTCACTCCCTCGGACACTCCCTCACTCACTCAGAACTCCCTCACTCACTCGGACACTCCCTCACTCACTCAGACACTCCCTCACTCACTCGGACACTCCCTCACTCACTCTCCCTCACTCACTCGGACACTCCCTCGGACACTCCCTCACTCCCTCGGACACTCCCTCACTCCCTCGGACACTCCCTCACTCCCTCGGACACTCCCTCACTCACTCAGAACTCCCTCACTCACTCGGACACTCCCTCACTCACTCAGACACTCCCTCACTCACTCGGACACTCCCTCACTCACTCGGAAACTCCCTCACTCACTCAGAACTCCCTCACTCACTCAGAACTCCCTCACTCACTCGGACACTCCCTCACTCACTCGGACACTCCCTCACTCACTCGGACACTCCCTCACTCACTCAGAACTCCCTCACTCACTCAGAACTCCCTGACTCACTCAGAACTCCCTCACACACTCAGAACTCCCTCACTCACTCGGGAACTCCCTCACTCACTCAGATATCCCTCACTCACTCTCCCTCACTCACTCTCCCTCACTCACTCGGACACTCCCTCACTCACTCTCCCTCACTCACTCGGACACTCCCTCACTCACTCTCCCTCACTCACTCGGAAACTCCCTCACTCACTCTCCCTCCCTCACTCGGACACTCCCTCACTCACTCTCCCTCACTCACTCTTCCTCCCTCACTCGGACACTCCCTCACTCACTCTTCCTCCCTCACTCGGACACTCCCTCACTCACTCTCCCTCACTCACTCGGACACTCCCTCACTCACTCGGACACTCCCTCACTCACTCGGACACTCCCTCACTCACTCGGACACTCCCTCACTCACTCGGACACTCCCTCACTCACTCTCCCTCACTCACTCGGACACTCCCTCACTCACTCACTCTCCCTCACTCACTCGGACACTCCCTCACTCACTCGGACACTCCCTCACTCACTCGGACACTCACTCACTCACTCGGACACTCCCTCACTCACTCACTCTCCCTCACTCACTCTCCTTCACTCACTCTCCCTCCCTCACTCGGACACTCCCTCACTCACTCGGACACTCCCTCACTCACTCCCTCTCCCTCACTCACTCGGACACTCCCTCACTCACTCCCTCTCCCTCTCTCCCTCGGACACTCCCTCACTCCCTCGGACTCTCCCTCACTCCCTCGGACACTCCCTCACTCACTCGGACACTCCCTCACTCACTCACTCTCCCTCACTCACTCGGACTCTCCCTCACTCACTCGGACGCCCCCTCACTCACTGGGACACTCACTCACTCTCCCTCACTCACTCGGACTCTCCCTCACTCACTCGGACGCCCCCTCACTCACTGGGACACTCACTCACTCACTCGGACACTCCCTCACTCACTCGGACACTCCCTCACTCACTCGGACACTCCCTCACTCACTCGGACACTCCCTCGCTCACTGGGACACTCACTCACTCTCCCTCACTCACTCGGACTCTCCCTCACTCACTCGAACGCCCCCTCACTCACTGGGACACTCACTCACTCTCCCTCACTCACTCGGACACACCCTCACTCACTCGGACACTCCCTCACTCACTCGGACTCTCCCTCACTCACTCAGACACTCCCTCTCTCACTCGGACACTCACTCACTCACTCGGACACTCCCTCACTCACTCGGACACTCCCTCACTCACTCGGACACTCCCTCACTCACTCGGACACTCCCTCACTCACTCAGACACTCCCTCTCTCACTCGGACACTCACTCACTCACTCGGACACTCACTCACTCGGACACTACCTCACTCACTCGGACACTCCCTCACTCACTCGGACTCTCCCTCACTCACCCGGACACTCCCTCACTCACTCGGACACTCCCTCACTCACTCGGACACTCCCTCACTCACTCGGACACTCCATCACTCACTCGGACACTCCCTCACTCACTCTCCCTCACTCCCTCGGACACTCCCTCACTCCCTCGGACACTCCCTCACTCCCTCGGACACTCCCTCACTCACTCAGAACTCCCTCACTCACTCGGACACTCCCTCACTCACTCAGACACTCCCTCACTCACTCGGACACTCCCTCACTCACTCTCCCTCACTCACTCGGACACTCCCTCACTCCCTCGGACACTCCCTCACTCACTCGGACACTCCATCACTCACTCGGACACTCCCTCACTCACTCTCGCTCACTCCCTCGGACACTCCCTCACTCCCTCGGACACTCCCTCACTCCCTCGGACACTCCCTCACTCACTCAGAACTCCCTCACTCACTCGGACACTCCCTCACTCACTCAGACACTCCCTCACTCACTCACTCTCCCTCACTCACTCGGACACTCCCTCGGACACTCCCTCACTCCCTCGGACACTCCCTCACTCCCTCGGACACTCCCTCACTCCCTCGGACACTCCCTCACTCACTCAGAACTCCCTCACTCACTCGGACACTCCCTCACTCACTCAGACACTCCCTCACTCACTCGGACACTCCCTCACTCACTCGGAAACTCCCTCACTCACTCAGAACTCCCTCACTCACTCAGAACTCCCTCACTCACTCGGACACTCCCTCACTCACTCGGACACTCCCTCACTCACTCGGACACTCCCTCACTCACTCAGAACTCCCTCACCCACTCAGAACTCACTGACTCACTCAGAACTCCCTCACACACTCAGAACTCCCTCACTCACTCGGGAACTCCCTCACTCACTCAGATATCCCTCACTCACTCTCCCTCACTCACTCTCCCTCACTCACTCGGACACTCCCTCACTCACTCTCCCTCACTCACTCGGACACTCCCTCACTCACTCTCCCTCACTCACTCGGAAACTCCCTCACTCACTCTCCCTCCCTCACTCGGACACTCCCTCACTCACTCTCCCTCACTCACTCTTCCTCCCTCACTCGGACACTCCCTCACTCACTCTTCCTCCCTCACTCGGACACTCCCTCACTCACTCTCCCTCACTCACTCGGACACTCCCTCACTCACTCGGACACTCCCTCACTCACTCGGACACTCCCTCACTCACTCGGACACTCCCTCACTCACTCGGACACTCCCTCACTCACTCTCCCTCACTCACTCGGACACTCCCTCACTCACTCACTCTCCCTCACTCACTCGGACACTCCCTCACTCACTCGGACACTCCCTCACTCACTCGGACACTCCCTCACTCACTCGGACACTCACTCACTCACTCGGACACTCCCTCACTCACTCACTCTCCCTCACTCACTCTCCTTCACTCACTCTCCCTCCCTCACTCGGACACTCCCTCACTCACTCGGACACTCCTTCACTCACTCCCTCTCCCTCACTCACTCGGACACTCCCTCATTCACTCCCTCTCCCTCTCTCCCTCTGACACTCCCTCACTCACTCGGACTCTCCCTCACTCCCTCGGACACTCCCTCACTCACTCGGACACTCCCTCACTCACTCACTCTCCCTCACTCACTCGGACTCTCCCTCACTCACTCGGACGCCCCCTCACTCACTGGGACACTCACTCACTCTCCCTCACTCACTCGGACTCTCCCTCACTCACTCGGACGCCCCCTCACTCACTGGGACACTCACTCACTCTCCCTCACTCACTCGGACACTCCCTCACTCACTCGGACACTCCCTCACTCACTCGGACACTCCCTCGCTCACTGGGACACTCACTCACTCTCCCTCACTCACTCGGACTCTCCCTCACTCACTCGAACGCCCCCTCACTCACTGGGACACTCACTCACTCTCCCTCACTCACTCGGACACACCCTCACTCACTCGGACACTCCCTCACTCACTCGGACTCTCCCTCACTCACTCAGACACTCCCTCTCTCACTCGGACACTCACTCACTCACTCGGACACTCCCTCACTCACTCGGACACTCCCTCACTCACTCGGACACTCCCTCACTCACTCGGACACTCCCTCACTCACTCAGACACTCCCTCTCTCACTCGGACACTCACTCACTCACTCGGACACTCACTCACTCGGACACTACCTCACTCACTCGGACACTCCCTCACTCACTCGGACTCTCCCTCACTCACTCGGACACTCCCTCACTCACTCGGACACTCCCTCACTCACTCGGACACTCCCTCACTCACTCGGACACTCCATCACTCACTCGGACACTCCCTCACTCACTCTCCCTCACTCCCTCGGACACTCCCTCACTCCCTCGGACACTCCCTCACTCACTCGGACACTCCATCACTCACTCGGACACTCCCTCACTCACTCTCCCTCACTCCCTCGGACACTCCCTCACTCCCTCGGACACTCCCTCACTCCCTCGGACACTCCCTCACTCACTCAGAACTCCCTCACTCACTCGGACACTCCCTCACTCACTCAGACACTCCCTCACTGACTCGGAAACTCCCTCACTCACTCAGACACTCCCTCACTCACTCAGAACTCCCTCACTCACTCGGACTCTCCCTCACTCACTCAGAACTCCCTCACTCACTCAGAACTCCCTCACTCACTCGGACTCTCCCTCACTCACTCACTCTCCCTCACTCACTCAGAACTCCCTCACTCACTCAGAACTCCCTCACTCACTCGGACTCTCCCTCACTCACTCACTCTCCCTCACTCACTCGGACACTCCCTCACTCACTCGGACACTCCCTCACTCACTCAGAACTCCCTCACTCACTCAGACACTCCCTCACTCACTCAGACACTCCCTCACTCACTCAGAAATCCCTCACTCACTCGGACTCTCCCTCACTCACTCGGACTCTCCCTCACTCACTCAGAACTCCCTCACTCACTCGGACTCTCCCTCACTCACTCAGAACTCCCTCACTCACTCGGACACTCCCTCACTCACTCAGACACTCCCTCACTGACTCGGACACTCCCTCACTCACTCTCCCTCACTCACTCGGACACTCCCTCACTCCCTCGGACACTCCCTCACTCCCTCGGACACTCCCTCACTCCCTCGGACACTCCCTCACTCCCTCGGACACTCCCTCACTCACCCAGAACTCCCTCACTCACTCGGACACTCCCTCACTCACTCAGACACTCCCTCACTCACTCAGAACTCCCTCACTCACTCGGACTCTCCCTCACTCACTCAGAACTCCCTCACTCACTCAGAACTCCCTCACTCTCTCGGACTCTCCCTCACTCACTCGGACTCTCCCTCACTCACTCGGACTCTCCCTCACTCACTCGGACACTCCCTCACTCACTCAGAACTCCCTCACTCACTTGGACTCTCCCTCACTCACTCAGAACTCCCTCACTCACTCGGACTCTCCCTCACTCACTCAGACCTCCCTCACTCACTCAGAACTCCCTCACTCACTCGGACTCTCCCTCACTCACTCAGAACTCCCTCACTCACTCAGAACTCCCTCACTCACTCGGACACTCCCTCACTCACTCGGACTCTCCCTCACTCACTCGGACACTCCCTCACTCACTCGGACACTCCCTCACTCACTCGGACACTCCCTCACTCACTCGGACACTCCATCACTCACTCGGACACTCCCTCACTCACTCTCCCTCACTCCCTCGGACACTCCCTCACTCCCTCGGACACTCCCTCACTCACTCGGACACTCCATCACTCACTCGGACACTCCCTCACTCACTCGGACACTCCCTCACTCACTCTCCCTCACTCCCTCGGACACTCCCTCACTCCCTCGGACACTCCCTCACTCACTCAGAACTCCCTCACTCACTCGGACACTCCCTCACTCACTCAGACACTCCCTCACTGACTCGGAAACTCCCTCACTCACTCAGACACTCCCTCACTCACTCAGAACTCCCTCACTCACTCGGACTCTCCCTCACTCACTCAGAACTCCCTCACTCACTCAGAACTCCCTCACTCACTCGGACTCTCCCTCACTCACTCACTCTCCCTCACTCACTCAGAACTCCCTCACTCACTCAGAACTCCCTCACTCACTCGGACTCTCCCTCACTCACTCACTCTCCCTCACTCACTCGGACACTCCCTCACTCACTCGGACACTCCCTCACTCACTCAGAACTCCCTCACTCACTCAGACACTCCCTCACTCACTCAGACACTCCCTCACTCACTCAGAAATCCCTCACTCACTCGGACTCTCCCTCACTCACTCGGACTCTCCCTCACTCACTCGGACTCTCCCTCACTCACTCAGAACTCCCTCACTCACTCGGACTCTCCCTCACTCACTCAGAACTCCCTCACTCACTCGGACACTCCCTCACTCACTCAGACACTCCCTCACTGACTCGGACACTCCCTCACTCACTCTCCCTCACTCACTCGGACACTCCCTCACTCCCTCGGACACTCCCTCACTCCCTCGGACACTCCCTCACTCCCTCGGACACTCCCTCACTCCCTCGGACACTCCCTCACTCACCCAGAACTCCCTCACTCACTCGGACACTCCCTCACTCACTCAGACACTCCCTCACTCACTCAGAACTCCCTCACTCACTCGGACTCTCCCTCACTCACTCAGAACTCCCTCACTCACTCAGAACTCCCTCACTCTCTCGGACTCTCCCTCACTCACTCGGACTCTCCCTCACTCACTCGGACTCTCCCTCACTCACTCGGACACTCCCTCACTCACTCAGAACTCCCTCACTCACTCGGACTCTCCCTCACTCACTCAGAACTCCCTCACTCACTCGGACTCTCCCTCACTCACTCAGACCTCCCTCACTCACTCAGAACTCCCTCACTCACTCGGACTCTCCCTCACTCACTCAGAACTCCCTCACTCACTCAGAACTCCCTCACTCACTCGGACTCTCCCTCACTCACTCGGACTCTCCCTCACTCACTCAGAACTCCCTAACTCACTCGGACTCTCCCTCACTCACTCAGACACTCCCTCACTCACTCAGAACTCCCTCACTCACTCGGACTCTCCCTCACTCACTCAGAACTCCCTCACTCACTCAGAACTCCCTCACTCACTCGGACTCTCCCTCACTCACTCACTCTCCCTCACTCACTCAGAACTCCCTCACTCACTCAGAACTCCCTCACTCACTCGGACTCTCCCTCACTCACTCACTCTCCCTCACTCACTCGGACACTCCCTCACTCACTCGGACACTCCCTCACTCACTCAGAACTCCCTCACTCACTCAGACACTCCCTCACTCACTCAGACACTCCCTCACTCACTCAGAAATCCCTCACTCACTCGGACTCTCCCTCACTCACTCGGACTCTCCCTCACTCACTCAGAACTCCCTCACTCACTCGGACTCTCCCTCACTCACTCAGAACTCCCTCACTCACTCGGACTCTCCCTCACTCACTCAGAACTCCCTCACTCACTCAGAACTCCCTCACTCACTCGGACTCTCCCTCACTCACTCAGAACTCCCTCACTCACTCAGAACTCCCTCACTCACTCGGACTCTCCCTCACTCATTCGGACACTCCCTCACTCACGCGGACACTCCCTCCCTCACTCGGACTCTCCCTCACTCACTCAGAACTCCCTCACTCACTCGGACACTCCCTCACTCATGCAGAACTCCCTCACTCACTCGGACACTCCCTCACTCACTCGGACACTCCCTCACTCACTCGGACACTCCGTCACTCCCTCTCCCTCACTCACTCAGACACTCCCTCACTCACTCAGACACTCCCTCACTCACTCACTCGGACTCTCACTCACTCACTCGGACACTCCCTCACTCACTCAGAACTCCCTCACTCTTCGGACACTCCCTCACTCACTCGGACACTCCCTCACTCACTCGGACACTCCCTCACTCACTCGGACACTCCCTCACTCACTCGGACACTCCCTCACTCACTCGGACACTCCCTCACTCACTCGGACACTCCCTCACTCACTCTCCCTCACTCACTCAGACACTCCCTCACTCACTCGGACACTCCCTCACTCACTCAGAACTCCCTCACTCACTCGGACACTCCCTCACTCACTCAGAACTCCCTCACTCACTCAGAACTCCCTCACTCACTCGGACACTCCCTCACTCACTCGGACACTCCCTCACTCACTCTCCCTCACTCCCTCGGACACTCCCTCACTCCCTCGGACACTCCCTCACTCCCTCGGACACTCCCTCACTCCCTTGGACACTCCCTCACTCACTCAGAACTCCCTCACTCACTCGGACACTCCCTCACTCACTCAGACACTCCCTCACTCACTCGGACACTCCCTCACTCACTCTCCCTCACTCACTCGGACACTCCCTCACTCCCTCGGACACTCCCTCACTACCTCGGACACTCCCTCACAACCTCGGACACTCCCTCACTCCCTCGGACACTCCCTCACTCACTCAGAACTCCCTCACTCACTCGGACACTCCCTCACTCACTCAGACACTCCCTCACTCACTCGGACACTCCGTCACTCACTCGGACACTCCCTCACTCACTCGGACACTCCCTCACTCACTCGGACACTCCCTCACTCACTCAGAACTCCCTCACTCACTCGGACACTCCCTCACTCACTCGGACACTCCCTCACTCACTCAGAACTCCCTCACTCACTCAGAACTCCCTCACTCACTCAGAACTCTCTCACTCACTCAGAACTCCCTCACTCACTCGGGAACTCCCTCACTCACTCAGATATCCCTCACTCACTCTCCCTCACTCACTCTCCCTCACTCACTCGGACACTCCCTCACTCACTCTCCCTCACTCACTCGGACACTCCCTCACTCACTCTCCCTCACTCACTCGGAAACTCCCTCACTCACTCTCCCTCCCTCACTCGGACACTCCCTCACTCACTCTCCCTCACTCACTCGGACACTCCCTCACTCACTCTCCCTCCCTCACTCGGACACTCCCTCACTCACTCTCCCTCCCTCACTCACTCTCCCTCACTCACTCTCCCTCACTCACTCTTCCTCCCTCACTCGGACACTCCCTCACTCACTCTCCCTCACTCACTCGGACACTCCCTCACTCCCTCGGACACTCCCTCACTCCCTCGGACACTCCCTCACTCCCTCGGACACTCCCTCACTCACTCAGAACTCCCTCACTCACTCGGACACTCCCTCACTCACTCAGACACTCCCTCACTCACTCGGACACTCCCTCACTCACTCTCCCTCACTCACTCGGACACTCCCTCACTCCCTCGGACACTCCCTCACTACCTCGGACACTCCCTCACAACCTCGGACACTCCCTCACTCCCTCGGACACTCCCTCACTCACTCAGAACTCCCTCACTCACTCGGACACTCCCTCACTCACTCAGACACTCCCTCACTCACTCGGACACTCCGTCACTCACTCGGACACTCCCTCACTCACTCGGACACTCCCTCACTCACTCGGACACTCCCTCACTCACTCAGAACTCCCTCACTCACTCGGACACTCCCTCACTCACTCGGACACTCCCTCACTCACTCAGAACTCCCTCATTCACTCAGAACTCCCTCACTCACTCAGAACTCCCTCACTCACTCAGAACTCCCTCACTCACTCGGGAACTCCCTCACTCACTCAGATATCCCTCACTCACTCTCCCTCACTCACTCTCCCTCACTCACTCGGACACTCCCTCACTCACTCTCCCTCACTCACTCGGACACTCCCTCACTCACTCTCCCTCACTCACTCGGAAACTCCCTCACTCACTCTCCCTCCCTCACTCGGACACTCCCTCACTCACTCTCCCTCACTCACTCGGACACTCCCTCACTCACTCTCCCTCCCTCACTCGGACACTCCCTCACTCACTCTCCCTCCCTCACTCACTCTCCCTCACTCACTCTCCCTCACTCACTCTTCCTCCCTCACTCGGACACTCCCTCACTCACTCTCCCTCACTCACTCGGACACTCCCTCACTCACTCGGACACTCCCTCACTCACTCGGACACTCCCTCACTCACTCGGACACTCCCTCACTCACTCGGACACTCCCTCACTCACTCTCCCTCACTCACTCGGACACTCCCTCACTCACTCACTCTCCCTCACTCACTCGGACACTCCCTCACTCACTCGGACACTCCCTCACTCACTCGGACACTCACTCACTCACTCGGACACTCCCTCACTCACTCACTCTCCCTCACTCACTCTCCCTCACTCACTCTCCCTCCCTCACTCGGACACTCCCTCACTCACTCGGACACTCCCTCACTCACTCGGACACTCCCTCACTCACTCGGACACTCCCTCACTCACTCACTCTCCCTCACTCACTCGGACACTCCCTCACTCACTCGGACACTCACTCACTCACTCGGACACTCCCTCACTCACTCACTCTCCCTCACTCACTCGGACACTCCCTCACTCACTCGGACACTCCCTCACTCACTCCCTCTCCCTCACTCACTCGGACACTCCCTCACTCAGACACTCCCTCACTCACTCGGACACTCCCTCTCCCTCACTCACACCCTCTCCCTCACTCACCCGGACACTCCCTCACTCACTCTCCCTCACTCACTCGGACACTCCCTCACTCACTCACTCTCCCTCACTCACTCGGACACTCACTCACTCGGACACGACCTCACTCACTCGGACACTCCCTCACTCACTCGGACTCTCCCTCACTCAGTCGGACACTCCCTCACTCACTCGGACACTCCCTCACTCACTCGGACACTCCCTCACTCCCTCACTCACTCAGACACTCCCTCACTCACTCAGAACTCCCTCACTCACCCTCCCTCACTCACTCTCCCTCACTCCCTCAGACACTCCCTCACTCACTCGGACTCTCCCTCACTCACTCGGACACTCCCTCACTCACTCGGAACCCCCTCACTCACTCTCCCTCCCTCACTCACTCTCCCACACTCCCTCAGACACTCCCTCACTCACTCGGACACTCCCACACTCACTCGGACACTCCCTCACTCACTCGGACACTCCCTCACTCACTCGGACACTCCCTCACTCACTCGGACACTCCCTCACTCACTCACTCTCCCTCACTCACTCGGACTCTTCCTCACTCACTCGGACGCCCCCTCACTCACTGGGACACTCACTCACTCTCCCTCCCTCACTCCCTCTCCCTCACTCACTCGGATACTCCCTCACTCACTCCCTCTCCCTCACTCCCTCGGACACTCCCTCACTCCCTCGGACTCTCCCTCACTCCCTCGGACACTCCCTCACTCACTCGGACACTCCCTCAGTCACTCACTCTCCCTCACTCACTCGGACTCTCCCTCACTCACTCGGACGCCCCCTCACTCACTGGGACACTCACTCACTCTCCCTCACTCACTCGGACTCTCCCTCACTCACTCGAACGCCTCCTCACTCACTGGGACACTCGCTCACTCTCCCTCACTCACTCGGACACTCCCTCACTCACTCGGACACTCCCTCACTCACTCGGACACTCCCTCACTCACTGGGACACTCACTCACTCTCCCTCACTCACTCGGACTCTCCATCACTCACTCGAACGCCCCCTCACTCACTGGGACACTCACTCACTCTCCCTCACTTACTCGGACACTCCCTCACTCACTCGGACACTCCCTCACTCACTCAGACTCTCCCTCACTCACTCGGACACTCCCTCTCTCACTCGGACACTCACTCACTCACTCGGACACTCCCTCACTCACTCGGACACTCCCTCACTCACTCAGACACTCCCTCTCTCACTCGGACACTCACTCACTCACTCGCTCACTCACTCGGACACTCCCTCACTCACTCAGACACTCCCTCTCTCACTCGGACACTCACTCACTCACTCGGACACTCACTCACTCGGACACTACCTCACTCACTCGGACACTCCCTCACTCACTCGGACTCTCCCTCACTCACTCGGACACTCCCTCACTCACTCGGACACTCCCTTACTCACTCGGACACTCCATCACTCACTCGGACACTCCCTCACTCACTCTCCCTCACTCCCTCGGACACTCCCTCACTCCCTCGGACACTCCCTCAATCCCTCGGACACTCCCTCACTCACTCAGAACTCCCTCACTCACTCGGACACTCCCTCACTCACTCAGACACTCCCTCACTCACTCGGACACTCCCTCACTCACTCTCCCTCACTCACTCGGACACTCCCTCACTCCCTCGGACACTCCCTCACTCCCTCGGACACTCCCTCACTCCCTCGGACACTCCCTCACTCACTCGGACACTCCCTCACTCACTCGGACACTCCCTCACTCACTCTCCCTCACTCACTCGGACACTCCCTCACTCACTCACTCTCCCTCACTCACTCGGACACTCCCTCACTCACTCGGACACTCACTCACTCACTCGGACACTCCCTCACTCACTCACTCTCCCGCACTCACTCTCCCTCACTCACTCTCCCTCCCTCACTCGGACACTCCCTCACTCACTCGGACACTCCCTCACTCACTCGGACACTCCCTCACTCACTCGGACACTCCCTCACTCACTCACTCACCCTCACTCACTCGGACACTCCCTCACTCACTCGGACACTCCCTCACTCACTCGGACACTCCCTCACTCACTCGGACACACACTCACTCACTCGGACACTCCCTCACTCACTCACTCTCCCTCACTCACTCGGACACTCCCTCACTCACTCGGACACTCCCTCACTCACTCCCTCTCCCTCACTCACTCGGACACTCCCTCACTCAGACACTCCCTCACTCACTCGGACACTCCCTCTCCCTCACTCACACCCTCTCCCTCACTCACTCGGACACTCCCTCACTCACTCTCCCTCACTCACTCGGACACTCCCTCACTCACTCACTCTCCCTCACTCACTCGGACGCTCCCTCACTCACTCGGACACTCACTCACTCGGACACTCCCTCACTCACTCTCCCTCACTCACTCGGACTCTCCCTCACTCACTCGGACACTCCCTCCCTCACTCGGACACTCACTCACTCGGACACTCCCTCACTCACTCGGACACTCCCTCACTCACTCGGACACTCCCTCACTCACTCACTCTCCCTCACTCACTCGGACACTCCCTCACTCACTCGGACACTCCCTCACTCACTCGGACACTCCCTCACTCACTCGGACACTCACTCACTCACTCGGACACTCCCTCACTCACTCACTCTCCCTCACTCACTCGGACACTCCCTCACTCACTCGGACACTCCCTCACTCACTCCCTCTCCCTCACTCACTCGGACACTCCCTCACTCAGACACTCCCTCACTCACTCGGACACTCCCTCTCCCTCACTCACACCCTCTCCCTCACTCACTCGGACACTCCCTCACTCACTCTCCCTCACTCACTCGGACGCTCCCTCACTCACTCGGACACTCACTCACTCGGACACTACCTCACTCACTCGGACACTCCCTCACTCACTCGGACTCTCCCTCACTCACTCGGACACTCCCTCACTCACTCGGACACTCCCTCACTCCCTCACTCACTCAGACACTCCCTCACTCACTCAGAACTCCCTCACTCACCCTCCCTCACTCACTCTCCCTCACTCCCTCAGACACTCCCTCACTCACTCGGACTCTCCCTCACTCACTCGGACACTCCCTCACTCACTCGGAACCCCCTCACTCACTCTCCCTCCCTCACTCACTCTCCCTCACTCCCTCAGACACTCCCTCACTCACTCGGACACTCCCACACTCACTCGGACACTCCCTCACTCACTCGGACACTCCCTCACTCACTCGGACACTCCCTCACTCACTCGGACACTCCCTCACTCACTCACTCTCCCTCACTCACTCGGACTCTTCCTCACTCACTCGGACGCCCCCTCACTCACTGGGACACTCACTCACTCTCCCTCACTCACTCCCTCTCCCTCACTCACTCGGATACTCCCTCACTCACTCCCTCTCCCTCACTCCCTCGGACACTCCCTCACTCCCTCGGACTCTCCCTCACTCCCTCGGACACTCCCTCACTCACTCGGACACTCCCTCAGTCACTCACTCTCCCTCACTCACTCGGACTCTCCCTCACTCACTCGGACGCCCCCTCACTCACTGGGACACTCACTCACTCTCCCTCACTCACTCGGACTCTCCCTCACTCACTCGGACGCCCCCTCACTCACTGGGACACTCACTCACTCTCCCTCACTCACTCGGACACTCCCTCACTCACTCGGACACTCCCTCACTCACTCGGACACTCCCTCACTCACTGGGACACTCACTCACTCTCCCTCACTCACTCGGACTCTCCCTCACTCACTCGAACGCCCCCTCACTCACTGGGACACTCACTCACTCTCCCTCACTCACTCGGACACTCCCTCACTCACTCGGACACTCCCTCACTCACTCGGACTCTCCCTCACTCACTCAGACACTCCCTCTCTCACTCGGACACTCACTCACTCACTCGGACACTCCCTCACTCACTCGGACACTCCCTCACTCACTCAGACACTCCCTCTCTCACTCGGACACTCACTCACTCACTCGCTCACTCACTCGGACACTCCCTCACTCACTCAGACACTCCCTCTCTCACTCGGACACTCACTCACTCACTCGGACACTCACTCACTCGGACACTACCTCACTCACTCGGACACTCCCTCACTCACTCGGACTCTCCCTCACTCACTCGGACACTCCCTCACTCACTCGGACACTCCCTCACTCACTCGGACACTCCATCACTCACTCGGACACTCCCTCACTCACTCTCCCTCACTCCCTCGGACACTCCCTCACTCCCTCGGACACTCCCTCAGTCCCTCGGACACTCCCTCACTCACTCAGAACTCCCTCACTCACTCGGACACTCCCTCACTCACTCAGACACTCCCTCACTCACTCGGACACTCCCTCACTCACTCTCCCTCACTCACTCGGACACTCCCTTACTCCCTCGGACACTCCCTCACTCCCTCGGACACTCCCTCACTCCCTCGGACACTCCCTCACTCCCTCGGACACTCCCTCACTCACTCGGACACTCCCTCACTCACTCGGACACTCCCTCACTCACTCTCCCTCACTCACTCGGACACTCCCTCACTCACTCACTCTCCCTCACTCACTCGGACACTCCCTCACTCACTCGGACACTCCCTCACTCACTCGGACACTCACTCACTCACTCGGACACTCCCTCACTCACTCACTCTCCCGCACTCACTCTCCCTCACTCACTCTCCCTCCCTCACTCGGACACTCCCTCACTCACTCGGACACTCCCTCACTCACTCGGACACTCCCTCACTCACCCGGACACTCCCTCACTCACTCACTCACCCTCACTCACTCGGACACTCCCTCACTCACTCGGACACTCCCTCACTCACTCGGACACTCCCTCACTCACTCGGACACACACTCACTCACTCGGACACTCCCTCACTCACTCACTCTCCCTCACTCACTCGGACACTCCCTCACTCACTCGGACACTCCCTCACTCACTCCCTCTCCCTCACTCACTCGGACACTCCCTCACTCAGACACTCCCTCACTCACTCGGACACTCCCTCTCCCTCACTCACACCCTCTCCCTCACTCACTCGGACACTCCCTCACTCACTCTCCCTCACTCACTCGGACACTCCCTCACTCACTCACTCTCCCTCACTCACTCGGATGCTCCCTCACTCACTCGGACACTCACTCACTCGGACACTACCTCACTCACTCGGACACTCCCTCACTCACTCGGACTCTCCCTCACTCACTCGGACACTCCCTCACTCACTCGGACACTCACTCACTCACTCGGACACTCCCTCACTCACTCGGACACTCCCTCACTCCCTCACTCACTCAGACACTCCCTCACTCACTCAGAACTCCCTCACTCACCCTCCCTCACTCACTCTCCCTCACTCCCTCAGACACTCCCTCACTCACTCGGACTCTCCCTCACTCACTCGGACACTCCCTCACTCACTCGGAACCCCCTCACTCACTCTCCCTCCCTCACTCACTCTCCCTCACTCCCTCAGACACTCCCTCACTCACTCGGACACTCCCACACTCACTCGGACACTCCCTCACTCACTCGGACACTCCCTCACTCACTCGGACACTCCCTCACTCACTCGGACACTCCCTCACTCACCCGGACTCTCACTCACTCACTCGGACTCTTCCTCACTCACTCGGACGCCCCCTCACTCACTGGGACACTCACTCACTCTCCCTCACTCACTCCCTCTCCCTCACTCACTCGGACACTCCCTCACTCCATCGGACTCTCCCTCACTCCCTCGGACACTCCCTCACTCACTCGGACACTCCCTCAGTCACTCACTCTCCCTCACTCACTCGGACTCTCCCTCACTCACTCGGACGCCCCCTCACTCACTGGGACACTCACTCACTCTCCCTCACTCACTCGGACACTCCCTCACTCACTCGGACACTCCCTCACTCACTGGGACACTCACTCACTCTCCCTCACTCACTCGGACTCTCCCTCACTCACTCGGATGCCCCCTCACTCACTGGGACACTCACTCACTCTCCCTCACTCACTCGGACACTCGCTCACTCACTCGGACACTCCCTCACTCACTTGGACACTCCCTCACTCACTGGGACACTCACTCACTCTCCCTCACTCACTCGAACGCCCCCTCACTCACTGGGACACTCACTCACTCTCCCTCACTCACTCGGACACTCCCTCACTCACTCGGACACTCCCTCACTCACTCGGACTCTCCCTCACTCACTCAGACACTCACTCACTCACTCGGACACTCCCACTCTCACTCGGACACTCACTCACTCACTCGGACACTCCCTCACTCACTCAGACACTCCCTCTCTCACTCGGACACTCACTCACTCACTCGCTCACTCACTCGGACACTCCCTCACTCACTCAGACACTCCCTCTCTCACTCGGACACTCACTCACTCACTCGGACACTCACTCACTCGGACACTACCTCACTCACTCGGACACTCCCTCACTCACTCGGACTCTCCCTCACTCGCTCGGACACTCTCTCACTCACTCGGACACTCCCTCACTCACTCGGACACTCCATCACTCACTCGGACACTACCTCACTCACTCTCCCTCACTCCCTCGGACACTCCCTCACTCCCTCGGACACTCCCTCACTCCCTCGGACACTCCCTCACTCACTCAGAACTCCCTCACTCACTCGGACACTCCCTCACTCACTCAGACACTCCCTCACTCACTCGGACACTCCCTCACTCACTCTCCCTCAATCACTCGGACACTCCCTCACTCCCTCGGACACTCCCTCACTCCCTCGGACACTCCCTCACTCCCTCGGACACTCCCTCACTCACTCAGAACTCCCTCACTCACTCGGACACTCCCTCACTCACTCAGACACTCCCTCACTCACTCGGACACTCCCTCACTCACTCGGACACTCCCTCACTCACTCAGAACTCCCTCACTCACTCAGAACTCCCTCACTCACTCGGACACTCCCTCACTCACTCGGACACTCCCTCACTCACTCGGACACTCCCTCACTCACTCAGAACTCCCTCACTCACTCAGAACTCCCTCACTCACTCAGAACTCCCTCACTCACTCAGAACTCCCTCACTCACTCAGATATCCCTCACTCACTCTCCCTCACTCACTCTCCCTCACTCACTCGGACACTCCCTCACTCACTCTCCCTCACTCACTCGGACACTCCCTCACTCACTCTCCCTCACTCACTCGGAAATTCCCTCACTCACCCTCCCTCCCTCACTCGGACACTCCCTCACTCACTCTCCCTCACTCACTCTTCCTCCCTCACTCGGACACTCCCTCACTCACTCTTCCTCCCTCACTCGGACACTCCCTCACTCACTCTCCCTCACTCACTCGGACACTCCCTCACTCACTCGGACACTCCCTCACTCACTCGGACACTCCCTCACTCACTCGGACACTCCCTCACTCACTCGGACACTCCCTCACTCACTCGGACACTCCCTCACTCACTCGGACACTCCATCACTCACTCGGACACTACCTCACTCACTCTCCCTCACTCCCTCGGACACTCCCTCACTCCCTCGGACACTCCCTCGGACACTCCCTCACTCACTCAGAACTCCCTCACTCACTCGGACACTCCCTCACTCACTCAGACACTCCCTCACTCACTCGGACACTCCCTCACTCACTCTCCCTCAATCACTCGGACACTCCCTCACTCCCTCGGACACTCCCTCACTCCCTCGGACACTCCCTCACTCCCTCGGACACTCCCTCACTCCCTCGGACACTCCCTCACTCACTCAGAACTCCCTCACTCACTCGAACACTCCCTCACTCACTCAGACACTCCCTCACTCACTCGGACACTCCCTCACTCACTCGGACACTCCCTCACTCACTCAGAACTCCCTCACTCACTCAGAACTCCCTCACTCACTCGGACACTCCCTCACTCACTCGGACACTCCCTCACTCACTCGGACACTCCCTCACTCACTCAGAACTCCCTCACTCACTCAGAACTCCCTCACTCACTCAGAACTCCCTCACTCACTCAGAACTCCCTCACTCACTCGGGAACTCCCTCACTCACTCAGATATCCCTCACTCACTCTCCCTCACTCACTCTCCCTCACTCACTCGGACACTCCCTCACTCACTCTCCCTCACTCACTCGGACACTCCCTCACTCACTCTCCCTCACTCACTCGGAAATTCCCTCACTCACTCTCCCTCCCTCACTCGGACACTCCCTCACTCACTCTCCCTCACTCACTCTTCCTCCCTCACTCGGACACTCCCTCACTCACTCTTCCTCCCTCACTCGGACACTCCCTCACTCACTCTCCCTCACTCACTCGGACACTCCCTCACTCACTCGGACACTCCCTCACTCACTCGGACACTCCCTCACTCACTCGGACACTCCCTCACTCACTCAGACACTCCCTCACTCACTCTCCCTCACTCACTCGGACTCTCCCTCACTCACTCACTCTCCCTCACTCACTCGGACACTCCCTCACTCACTCGGACACTCCCTCACTCACTCGGACACTCACTCACTCACTCGGACACTCCCTCACTCACTCACTCTCCCTCACTCACTCTCCTTCACTCACTCTCCCTCCCTCACTCGGACACTCCCTCACTCACTCGGACACTCCCTCACTCACTCGCTCTCCCTCACTCACTCGGACACTCCCTCACTCACTCCCTCTCCCTCACTCCCTCGGACACTCCCTCACTCCCTCGGACTCTCCCTCACTCCCTCGGACACTCCCTCACTCTCTCGGACACTCCCTCACTCACTCACACTCCCTCACTCACTCGGACTCTCCCTCACTCACCCGGACGCCCCCTCACTCACTGGGACACTCACTCACTCTCCCTCACTCACTCGGACTCTCCCTCACTCACTCGGACGCCCCCTCACTCACTGGGACACTCACTCACTCTCCCTCACTCACTCGGACACTCCCTCACTCACTCGGACACTCCCTCACTCACTCGGACACTCCCTCACTCACTGGGACACTCACTCACTCTCCCTCACTCACTCGGACTCTCCCTCACTCACTCGAACGCCCCCTCACTCACTGGGACACTCACTCACTCTCCCTCACTCACTCGGACACTCCCTCACTCACTCGGACACTCCCTCACTCACTCGGACTCTCCCTCACTCACTCAGACACTCCCTCTCTCACTCGGACTCTCCCTCACTCACTCAGACACTCCCTCTCTCACTCGGACACTCACTCACTCACTCGGACACTCCCTCACTCACTCGGACACTCCCTCACTCACTCAGACACTCCCTCACTCACTCGGACACTCCCTCACTCACTCAGACACTCCCTCACTCACTCGGACACTCCCTCACTCACTCTCCCTCAATCACTCGGACACTCCCTCACTCCCTCGGACACTCCCTCACTCCCTCGGACACTCCCTCACTCCCTCGGACACTCCCTCACTCCCTCGGACACTCCCTCACTCACTCAGAACTCCCTCACTCACTCGGACACTCCCTCACTCACTCGGACACTCCCTCACTCACTCGGACACTCCCTCACTCACTCGGACACTCCCTCACTCACTCAGAACTCCCTCACTCACTCAGAACTCCCTCACTCACTCGGACACTCCCTCACTCACTCGGACACTCCCTCACTCACTCGGACACTCCCTCACTCACTCGGACACTCCCTCACTCACTCAGAACTCCCTCACTCACTCAGAACTCCGTCACTCACTCAGAACTCCCTCACTCACTCGGGAACTCCCTCACTCACTCAGATATCCCTCACTCACTCTCCCTCACTCACTCTCCCTCACTCACTCGGACACTCCCTCACTCACTCTCCCTCACTCACTCGGACACTCCCTCACTCACTCTCCCTCACTCACTCGGAAATTCCCTCACTCACTCTCCCTCCCTCACTCGGACACTCCCTCACTCACTCTCCCTCACTCACTCTTCCTCCCTCACTCGGACACTCCCTCACTCACTCTTCCTCCCTCACTCGGACACTCCCTCACTCACTCTCCCTCACTCACTCGGACACTCCCTCACTCACTCGGACACTCCCTCACTCACTCGGACACTCCCTCACTCACTCGGACACTCCCTCACTCACTCAGACACTCCCTCACTCACTCTCCCTCACTCACTCGGACACTCCCTCACTCACTCACTCTCCCTCACTCACTCGGACACTCCCTCACTCACTCGGACACTCCCTCACTCACTCGGACACTCACTCACTCACTCGGACACTCCCTCACTCACTCACTCTCCCTCACTCACTCTCCTTCACTCACTCTCCCTCCCTCACTCGGACACTCCCTCACTCACTCGGACACTCCCTCACTCACTCGCTCTCCCTCACTCACTCGGACACTCCCTCACTCACTCCCTCTCCCTCACTCCCTCGGACACTCCCTCACTCCCTCGGACACTCCCTCACTCCCTCGGACACTCCCTCACTCTCTCGGACACTCCCTCACTCACTCACACTCCCTCACTCACTCGGACTCTCCCTCACTCACCCGGACGCCCCCTCACTCACTGGGACACTCACTCACTCTCCCTCACTCACTCGGACTCTCCCTCACTCACTCGGACGCCCCCTCACTCACTGGGACACTCACTCACTCTCCCTCACTCACTCGGACACTCCCTCACTCACTCGGACACTCCCTCACTCACTCGGACACTCCCTCACTCACTGGGACACTCACTCACTCTCCCTCACTCACTCGGACTCTCCCTCACTCACTCGAACGCCCCCTCACTCACTGGGACACTCACTCACTCTCCCTCACTCACTCGGACACTCCCTCACTCACTCGGACACTCCCTCACTCACTCGGACTCTCCCTCACTCACTCAGACACTCCCTCTCTCACTCGGACACTCACTCACTCACTCGGACACTCCCTCACTCACTCGGACACTCCCTCACTCACTCAGACACTCCCTCTCTCACTCGGACACTCACTCACTCACTCGGACACTCCCTCACTCACTCGGACACTCCCTCACTCACTCAGACACTCCCTCTCTCACTCGGACACTCACTCACTCACTCGGACACTCACTCACTCGGACACTACCTCACTCACTCGGACACTCCCTCACTCACTCGGACTCTCCCTCACTCACTCGGACACTCCCTCACTCACTCGGACACTCCCTCACTCACTCGGACACTCCCTCACTCACTCGGACACTCCATCACTCACTCGGACACTCCCTCACTCACTCTCCCTCACTCCCTCGGACACTCCCTCACTCCCTCGGACACTCCCTCACTCCCTCGGACACTCCCTCACTCACTCAGAACTCCCTCACTCACTCGGACACTCCCTCACTCACTCAGACACTCCCTCACTCACTCGGACACTCCCTCACTCCCTCGGACACTCCCTCACTCCCTCGTACACTCCCTCACTCCCTCGGACACTCCCTCACTCCCTCGGACACTCCCTCACTCACTCAGAACTCCCTCACTCACTCGGACACTCCCTCACTCACTCAGACACTCCCTCACTCACTCGGACACTCCCTCACTCACTCTCCCTCACTCACTCGGACACTCCCTCACTCCCTCGGACACTCCCTCACTCCCTCGGACACTCCCTCACTCCCTCGGACACTCCCTCACTCACTCAGAACTCCCTCACTCACTCGGACACTCCCTCACTCACTCAGACACTGCCTCACTCACTCGGACACTCCCTCACTCACTCAGAACTCCCTCACTCACTCCCTCTCCCTCACTCCCTCGGACACTCCCTCACTCCCTCGGACTCTCCCTCACTCCCTCGGACACTCCCTCACTCTCTCGGACACTCCCTCACTCACTCACTCTCCCTCACTCACTCGGACTCTCCCTCACTCACCCGGACGCCCCCTCACTCACTGGGACACTCACTCACTCTCCCTCACTCACTCGGACACTCCCTCACTCACTCTCCCTCACTCACTCGGACACTCCCTCACTCACTCGGACACTCCCTCACTCACTCGGACACTCCCTCACTCCCTCTTCCTCCCTCACTCGGACACTCCCTCACTCACTCTTCCTCCCTCACTCGGACACTCCCTCACTCACTCTCCCTCACTCACTCGGACACTCCCTCACTCACTCGGACACTCCCTCACTCACTCGGACACTCCCTCACTCACTCGGACACTCCCTCACTCACTCGGACACTCCCTCACTCACTCGGACACTCCCTCACTCACTCGGACACTCCATCACTCACTCGGACACTACCTCACTCACTCTCCCTCACTCCCTCGGACACTCCCTCACTCCCTCGGACACTCCCTCACTCCCTCGGACACTCCCTCACTCACTCAGAACTCCCTCACTCACTCGGACACTCCCTCACTCACTCAGACACTCCCTCACTCACTCGGACACTCCCTCACTCACTCGGACACTCCCTCACTCACTCAGAACTCCCTCACTCACTCAGAACTCCCTCCCTCACTCGGACACTCCCTCACTCACTCGGACACTCCCTCACTCACTCGGACACTCCCTCACTCACTCAGAACTCCCTCACTCACTCAGAACTCCCTCACTCACTCAGAACTCCCTCACTCACTCAGAACTCCCTCACTCACTCGGGAACTCCCTCACTCACTCAGATATCCCTCACTCACTCTCCCTCACTCACTCTCCCTCACTCACTCGGACACTCCCTCACTCACTCTCCCTCACTCACTCGGACACTCCCTCACTCACTCTCCCTCACTCACTCGGAAATTCCCTCACTCACTCTCCCTCCCTCACTCGGACACTCCCTCACTCACTCTCCCTCACTCACTCTTCCTCCCTCACTCGGACACTCCCTCACTCACTCTTCCTCCCTCACTCGGACACTCCCTCACTCACTCTCCCTCACTCACTCGGACACTCCCTCACTCACTCGGACACTCCCTCACTCACTCGGACACTCCCTCACTCACTCGGACACTCCCTCACTCACTCAGACACTCCCTCACTCACTCTCCCTCACTCACTCGGACACTCCCTCACTCACTCACTCTCCCTCACTCACTCGGACACTCCCTCACTCACTCGGACACTCCCTCACTCACTCGGACACTCACTCACTCACTCGGACACTCCCTCACTCACTCACTCTCCCTCACTCACTCTCCTTCACTCACTCTCCCTCCCTCACTCGGACACTCCCTCACTCACTCGGACACTCCCTCACTCACTCGCTCTCCCTCACTCACTCGGACACTCCCTCACTCACTCCCTCTCCCTCACTCCCTCGGACACTCCCTCACTCCCTCGGACTCTCCCTCACTCCCTCGGACACCCCCTCACTCTCTCGGACACTCCCTCACTCACTCACACTCCCTCACTCACTCGGACTCTCCCTCACTCACCCGGACGCCCCCTCACTCACTGGGACACTCACTCACTCTCCCTCACTCACTCGGACTCTCCCTCACTCACTCGGACGCCCCCTCACTCACTGGGACACTCACTCACTCTCCCTCACTCACTCGGACACTCCCTCACTCACTCGGACACTCCCTCACTCACTCGGACACTCCCTCACTCACTGGGACACTCACTCACTCTCCCTCACTCACTCGGACTCTCCCTCACTCACTCGAACGCCCCCTCACTCACTGGGACACTCACTCACTCTCCCTCACTCACTCGGACACTCCCTCACTCACTCGGACACTCACTCACTCACTCGGACTCTCCCTCACTCACTCAGACACTCCCTCTCTCACTCGGACACTCACTCACTCACTCGGACACTCCCTCACTCACTCGGACACTCCCTCACTCACTCAGACACTCCCTCTCTCACTCGGACACTCACTCACTCACTCGGACACTCCCTCACTCACTCGGACACTCCCTCACTCACTCAGACACTCCCTCTCTCACTCGGACACTCACTCACTCACTCTCCCTCACTCACTCGGAAATTCCCTCACTCACTCTCCCTCCCTCACTCGGACACTCCCTCACTCACTCTCCCTCACTCACTCTTCCTCCCTCACTCGGACACTCCCTCACTCACTCTTCCTCCCTCACTCGGACACTCCCTCACTCACTCTCCCTCACTCACTCGGACACTCCCTCACTCACTCGGACACTCCCTCACTCACTCGGACACTCCCTCACTCACTCGGACACTCCCTCACTCACTCAGACACTCCCTCACTCACTCTCCCTCACTCACTCGGACACTCCCTCACTCACTCACTCTCCCTCACTCACTCGGACACTCCCTCACTCACTCGGACACTCCCTCACTCACTCGGACACTCACTCACTCACTCGGACACTCCCTCACTCACTCACTCTCCCTCACTCACTCTCCTTCACTCACTCTCCCTCCCTCACTCGGACACTCCCTCACTCACTCGGACACTCCCTCACTCACTCGCTCTCCCTCACTCACTCGGACACTCCCTCACTCACTCCCTCTCCCTCACTCCCTCGGACACTCCCTCACTCCCTCGGACTCTCCCTCACTCCCTCGGACACCCCCTCACTCTCTCGGACACTCCCTCACTCACTCACACTCCCTCACTCACTCGGACTCTCCCTCACTCACCCAGACGCCCCCTCACTCACTGGGACACTCACTCACTCTCCCTCACTCACTCGGACTCTCCCTCACTCACTCGGACGCCCCCTCACTCACTGGGACACTCACTCACTCTCCCTCACTCACTCGGACACTCCCTCACTCACTCGGACACTCTCTCACTCACTCGGACACTCCCTCACTCACTGGGACACTCACTCACTCTCCCTCACTCACTCGGACTCTCCCTCACTCACTCGAACGCCCCCTCACTCACTGGGACACTCACTCACTCTCCCTCACTCACTCGGACACTCCCTCACTCACTCGGACACTCACTCACTCACTCGGACTCTCCCTCACTCACTCAGACACTCCCTCTCTCACTCGGACACTCACTCACTCACTCGGACACTCCCTCACTCACTCGGACACTCCCTCACTCACTCAGACACTCCCTCTCTCACTCGGACACTCACTTACTCACTCGGACACTCCCTCACTCACTCGGACACTCCCTCACTCACTCAGACACTCCCTCTCTCACTCGGACACTCACTCACTCACTCGGACACTCACTCACTCGGACACTACCTCACTCACTCGGACACTCCCTCACTCACTCGGACTCTCCCTCACTCACTCGGACACTCCCTCACTCACTCGGACACTCCCTCACTCACTCGGACACTCCCTCACTCACTGGGACACTCCATCACTCACTCGGACACTCCCTCACTCACTCTCCCTCACTCCCTCGGACACTCCCTCACTCCCTCGGACACTCCCTCACTCCCTCGGACACTCCCTCACTCACTCAGAACTCCCTCACTCACTCGGACACTCCCTCACTCACTCAGACACTCCCTCACTCACTCGGACACTCCCTCACTCCCTCGGACACTCCCTCACTCCCTCGTACACTCCCTCACTCCCTCGGACACTCCCTCACTCCCTCGGACACTCCCTCACTCACTCAGAACTCCCTCACTCACTCGGACACTCCCTCACTCACTCAGACACTCCCTCACTCACTCGGACACTCCCTCACTCACTCTCCCTCACTCACTCGGACACTCCCTCACTCCCTCGGACACTCCCTCACTCCCTCGGACATTCCCTCACTCCCTCGGACACTCCCTCACTCACTCAGAACTCCCTCACTCACTCGGACACTCCCTCACTCACTCAGACACTGCCTCACTCACTCGGACACTCCCTCACTCACTCAGAACTCCCTCACTCACTCCCTCTCCCTCACTCCCTCGGACACTCCCTCACTCCCTCGGACTCTCCCTCACTCCCTCGGACACTCCCTCACTCTCTCGGACACTCCCTCACTCACTCACTCTCCCTCACTCACTCGGACTCTCCCTCACTCACCCGGACGCCCCCTCACTCACTGGGACACTCACTCACTCTCCCTCACTCACTCGGACTCTCCCTCACTCACTCGGACGCCCCCTCACTCACTGGGACACTCACTCACTCTCCCTCACTCACTCGGACACTCCCTCACTCACTCGGACACTCCCTCACTCACTCGGACACTCCCTCACTCACTGGGACACTCACTCACTCTCCCTCACTCACTCGGACTCTCCCTCACTCACTCGAACGCCCCCTCACTCACTGGGACACTCACTCACTCTCCCTCACTCACTCGGACACTCCCTCACTCACTCGGACACTCCCTCACTCACTCGGACTCTCCCTCACTCACTCAGACACTCCCTCTCTCACTCGGACACTCACTCACTCACTCGGACACTCCCTCACTCACTCGGACACTCCCTCACTCACTCAGACACTCCCTCTCTCACTCGGACACTCACTTACTCACTCGGACACTCCCTCACTCACTCGGACACTCCCTCACTCACTCAGACACTCCCTCTCTCACTCGGACACTCACTCACTCACTCGGACACTCACTCACTCGGACACTACCTCACTCACTCGGACACTCCCTCACTCACTCGGACTCTCCCTCACTCACTCGGACACTCCCTCACTCACTCGGACACTCCCTCACTCACTCGGACACTCCCTCACTCACTCGGACACTCCATCACTCACTCGGACACTCCCTCACTCACTCTCCCTCACTCCCTCGGACAATCCCTCACTCCCTCGGACACTCCCTCACTCCCTCGGACACTCCCTCACTCACTCAGAACTCCCTCACTCACTCGGACACTCCCTCACTCACTCAGACACTCCCTCACTCACTCGGACACTCCCTCACTCCCTCGGACACTCCCTCACTCCCTCGGACACTCCCTCACTCCCTCGGACACTCCCTCACTCCCTCGGACACTCCCTCACTCACTCAGAACTCCCTCACTCACTCGGACACTCCCTCACTCACTCAGACACTCCCTCACTCACTCGGACACTGCCTCACTCACTCTCCCTCACTCACTCGGACACTCCCTCACTCCCTCGGACACTCCCTCACTCCCTCGGACACTCCCTCACTCCCTCGGACACTCCCTCACTCACTCAGAACTCCCTCACTCACTCGGACACTCCCTCACTCACTCAGACACTGCCTCACTCACTCGGACACTCCCTCTCTCACTCGGACACTCACTCACTCACTCGGACACTCACTCACTCGGACACTACCTCACTCACTCGGACACTCCCTCACTCACTCGGACTCTCCCTCACTCACTCGGACACTCCCTCACTCACTCGGACACTCCCTCACTCACTCGGACACTCCCTCACTCACTGGGACACTCCATCACTCACTCGGACACTCCCTCACTCACTCTCCCTCACTCCCTCGGACACTCCCTCACTCCCTCGGACACTCTCTCACTCACTCGGACACTCCCTCACTCACTGGGACACTCACTCACTCTCCCTCACTCACTCGGACTCTCCCTCACTCACTCGAACGCCCCCTCACTCACTGGGACACTCACTCACTCTCCCTCACTCACTCGGACACTCCCTCACTCACTCGGACACTCACTCACTCACTCGGACTCTCCCTCACTCACTCAGACACTCCCTCTCTCACTCGGACACTCACTCACTCACTCGGACACTCCCTCACTCACTCGGACACTCCCTCACTCACTCAGACACTCCCTCTCTCACTCGGACACTCACTCACTCACTCGGACACTCCCTCACTCACTCGGACACTCCCTCACTCACTCAGACACTCCCTCTCTCACTCGGACACTCACTCACTCACTCGGACACTCACTCACTCGGACACTACCTCACTCACTCGGACACTCCCTCACTCACTCGGACTCTCCCTCACTCACTCGGACACTCCCTCACTCACTCGGACACTCCCTCACTCACTCGGACACTCCCTCACTCACTGGGACACTCCATCACTCACTCGGACACTCCCTCACTCACTCTCCCTCACTCCCTCGGACACTCCCTCACTCCCTCGGACACTCCCTCACTCCCTCGGACACTCCCTCACTCACTCAGAACTCCCTCACTCACTCGGACACTCCCTCACTCACTCAGACACTCCCTCACTCACTCGGACACTCCCTCACTCCCTCGGACACTCCCTCACTCCCTCGTACACTCCCTCACTCCCTCGGACACTCCCTCACTCCCTCGGACACTCCCTCACTCACTCAGAACTCCCTCACTCACTCGGACACTCCCTCACTCACTCAGACACTCCCTCACTCACTCGGACACTCCCTCACTCACTCTCCCTCACTCACTCGGACACTCCCTCACTCCCTCGGACACTCCCTCACTCCCTCGGACATTCCCTCACTCCCTCGGACACTCCCTCACTCACTCAGAACTCCCTCACTCACTCGGACACTCCCTCACTCACTCAGACACTGCCTCACTCACTCGGACACTCCCTCACTCACTCAGAACTCCCTCACTCACTCCCTCTCCCTCACTCCCTCGGACACTCCCTCACTCCCTCGGACTCTCCCTCACTCCCTCGGACACTCCCTCACTCTCTCGGACACTCCCTCACTCACTCACTCTCCCTCACTCACTCGGACTCTCCCTCACTCACCCGGACGCCCCCTCACTCACTGGGACACTCACTCACTCTCCCTCACTCACTCGGACTCTCCCTCACTCACTCGGACGCCCCCTCACTCACTGGGACACTCACTCACTCTCCCTCACTCACTCGGACACTCCCTCACTCACTCGGACACTCCCTCACTCACTCGGACACTCCCTCACTCACTGGGACACTCACTCACTCTCCCTCACTCACTCGGACTCTCCCTCACTCACTCGAACGCCCCCTCACTCACTGGGACACTCACTCACTCTCCCTCACTCACTCGGACACTCCCTCACTCACTCGGACACTCCCTCACTCACTCGGACTCTCCCTCACTCACTCAGACACTCCCTCTCTCACTCGGACACTCACTCACTCACTCGGACACTCCCTCACTCACTCGGACACTCCCTCACTCACTCAGACACTCCCTCTCTCACTCGGACACTCACTTACTCACTCGGACACTCCCTCACTCACTCGGACACTCCCTCACTCACTCAGACACTCCCTCTCTCACTCGGACACTCACTCACTCACTCGGACACTCACTCACTCGGACACTACCTCACTCACTCGGACACTCCCTCACTCACTCGGACTCTCCCTCACTCACTCGGACACTCCCTCACTCACTCGGACACTCCCTCACTCACTCGGACACTCCCTCACTCACTCGGACACTCCATCACTCACTCGGACACTCCCTCACTCACTCTCCCTCACTCCCTCGGACAATCCCTCACTCCCTCGGACACTCCCTCACTCCCTCGGACACTCCCTCACTCACTCAGAACTCCCTCACTCACTCGGACACTCCCTCACTCACTCAGACACTCCCTCACTCACTCGGACACTCCCTCACTCCCTCGGACACTCCCTCACTCCCTCGGACACTCCCTCACTCCCTCGGACACTCCCTCACTCCCTCGGACACTCCCTCACTCACTCAGAACTCCCTCACTCACTCGGACACTCCCTCACTCACTCAGACACTCCCTCACTCACTCGGACACTGCCTCACTCACTCTCCCTCACTCACTCGGACACTCCCTCACTCCCTCGGACACTCCCTCACTCCCTCGGACACTCCCTCACTCCCTCGGACACTCCCTCACTCACTCAGAACTCCCTCACTCACTCGGACACTCCCTCACTCACTCAGACACTGCCTCACTCACTCGGACACTCCCTCACTCACTCAGAACTCCCTCACTCACTCAGAACTCCCTCACTCACTCAGAACTCCCTCACTCACTCGGGAACTCCCTCACTCACTCAGATATCCCTCACTCACTCTCCCTCACTCACTCTCCCTCACTCACTCGGACACTCCCTCACTCACTCTCCCTCACTCACTCGGACACTCCCTCACTCACTCTCCCTCACTCACTCGGACACTCCCTCACTCACTCTCCCTCCCTCACTCGGACACTCCCTCACTCACTCTCCCTCCCTCACTCACTCTCCCTCACTCACTCTCCCTCACTCACTCTTCCTCCCTCACTCGGACACTCCCTCACTCACTCTCCCTCACTCACTCGGACACTCCCTCACTCACTCGGACACTCCCTCACTCACTCGGACACTCCCTCACTCACTCGGACACTCCCTCACTCACTCTCCCTCACTCACTCGGACAGTCCCTCACTCACTCACTCTCCCTCACTCACTCGGACACTCCCTCACTCACTCGGACACTCCCTCACTCACTCGGACACTCCCTCACTCACTCACTCTCCCTCACTCACTCGGACACTCCCTCACTCACTCGGACACTCCCTCACTCACTCGGACACTCACTCACTCACTCGGACACTCCCTCACTCACTCACTCTCCCTCACTCACTCTCCCTCACTCACTCTCCCTCCCTCACTCGGACACTCCCTCACTCACTCGGACACTCCCTCACTCACTCGGACACTCCCTCACTCACTCACTCTCCCTCACTCACTCGGACACTCCCTCACTCACTCGGACACTCCCTCACTCACTCGGACACTCCCTCACTCACTCGGACACTCACTCACTCACTCGGACACTCCCTCACTCACTCACTCTCCCTCACTCACTCGGACACTCCCTCACTCAGTCGGACACTCCCTCACTCACTCCCTCTCCCTCACTCACTCGGACACTCCCTCACTCAGACATTCCCTCACTCACTCGGTCACTCCCTCTCCCTCACTCACTCCCTCTCCCTCACTCACTCGGACACTCCCTCACTCACTCTCCCTCACTCACTCGGACACTCCCTCACTCACTCACTCTCCCTCACTCACTCGGACGCTCCCTCACTCACTCGGACACTCACTCACTCGGACACTACCTCACTCACTCGGACACTCCCTCACTCACTCGGACTCTCCCTCACTCCCTCGGACACTCCCTCACTCCCTCGGACACTCCCTCACTCCCTCGGACACTCCCTCACTCCCTCGGACACTCCCTCACTCACTCAGATATCCCTCACTCACTCTCCCTCACTCACTCTCCCTCACTCACTCGGACACTCCCTCACTCACTCTCCCTCACTCACTCGGACACTCCCTCACTCACTCTCCCTCACTCACTCTCCCTCCCTCACTCACTCTCCCTCACTCACTCTCCCTCACTCACTCTTCCTCCCTCACTCGGACACTCCCTCACTCACTCTCCCTCACTCACTCGGACACTCCCTCACTCACTCGGACACTCCCTCACTCACTCGGACACTCCCTCACTCACTCGGACACTCCCTCACTCACTCTCCCTCACTCACTCGGACACTCCCTCACTCACTCACTCTCCCTCACTCACTCGGACACTCCCTCACTCACTCGGATACTCCCTCACTCACTCGGACACTCACTCACTCACTCGGACACTCCCTCACTCACTCACTCTCCCTCACTCACTCTCCCTCACTCACTCTCCCTCCCTCACTCGGACACTCCCTCACTCACTCGGACACTCCCTCACTCACTCGGACACTCCCTCACTCACTCACTCTCCCTCACTCACTCGGACACTCCCTCACTCACTCGGACACTCCCTCACTCACTCGGACACTCCCTCACTCACTCGGACACTCACTCACTCACTCGGACACTCCCTCACTCACTCACTCTCCCTCACTCACTCGGACACTCCCTCACTCAGTCGGACACTCCCTCACTCACTCCCTCTCCCTCACTCACTCGGACACTCCCTCACTCAGACACTCCCTCACTCACTCGGTCACTCCCTCTCCCTCACTCACTCCCTCTCCCTCACTCACTCGGACACTCCCTCACTCACTCTCCCTCACTCACTCGGACACTCCCTCACTCACTCACTCTCCCTCACTCACTCGGACGCTCCCTCACTCACTCGGACACTCACTCACTCGGACACTACCTCACTCACTCGGACACTCCCTCACTCACTCGGACTCTCCCTCACTCACTCGGACACTCCCTCACTCACTCGGACACTCCCTCACTCACTCAGACACTCCCTCACTCACTCAGAACTCCCTCACTCACCCTCCCTCACTCACTCTCCCTCACTCCCTCAGACACTCCCTCACTCACTCGGACTCTCCCTCACTCACTCGGACACTCCCTCACTCACTCGGAACCCCCTCACTCACTCTCCGTCCCTCACTCACTCTCCCTCACTCCCTCAGACACTCCCTCACTCACTCGGACACTCCCACACACACTCGGACACTCCCTCACTCACTCGGACACTCCCTCACTCACTCGGACACTCCCTCACTCACTCGGCACTCCCTCACTCACTCACTCTCCCTCACTCACTCGGACTCTCCCTCACTCACTCGGACACTCCCTCACTCACTCGGACACTCCCTCACTCACTCGGACACTCCCTCACTCCCTCACTCACTCAGACACTCCCTCACTCACTCAGAACTCCCTCACTCACCCTCCCTCACTCACTCTCCCTCACTCCCTCAGACACTCCCTCACTCACTCGGACTCTCCCTCACTCACTCGGACACTCCCTCACTCACTCGGAACCCCCTCACTCACTCTCCGTCCCTCACTCACTCTCCCTCACTCCCTCAGACACTCCCTCACTCACTCGGACACTCCCACACTCACTCGGACACTCCTTCACTCACTCGGACACTCCCTCACTCACTCGGACACTCCCTCACTCACTCGGCACTCCCTCACTCACTCACTCTCCCTCACTCACTCGGACTCTCCCTCACTCACTTGGACGCCCCCTCACTCACTGGGACACTCACTCACTCTCCCTCACTCACTCCCTCTCCCTCACTCACTCGGACACTCCCTCACTCACTCCCTCTCCCTCACTCCCTCGGACACTCCCTCACTCCCTCGGACTCTCCCTCACTCCCTCGTACACTCCCTCACTCACTCGGACACTCCCTCACTCACTCACTCTCCCTCACTCACTCGGACTCTCCCTCACTCACTCGGACGCCCCCTCACTCACTGGGACACTCACTCACTCTCCCTCACTCACTCGGACTCTCCCTCACTCACTCGGACGCCCCCTCACTCACTGGGACACTCACTCACTCTCCCTCACTCACTCGGACACTCCCTCACACACTCTGACACTCCCTCACTCACTCGGACACTCCCTCACTCACTGGGACACTCACTCACTCTCCCTCACTCACTCGGACTCTCCCTCACTCACTCGAACGCCCCCTCACTCACTGGGACACTCACTCACTCTCACTCACTCACTCGGACACTCCCTCACTCACTCGGACACTCCCTCACTCACTCGGACTCTCCCTCACTCACTCGGACACTACCTCACTCACTCGGACACTCCCTCACTCACTCGGACTCTCCCTCACTCACTCGGACACTCCCTCACTCACTCGGACACTCCCTCACTCACTCGGACACCCCATCACTCACTCGGACACTCCCTCACTCACTCGGACACTCTCTCACTCCCTCTCCCTCACTCACTCGGACACTCCCTCACTCACTCGGTCACTCATTCACTCGGACACTCCCTCACTCACTCGGACTCTCCCTCACTCACTCGGACACTCCCTCACTCCCTCTCCCTCACTCACTCGGACTCTCCCTCACTCACTCGGACTCTCCCTCACTCACCCGGACGCCCCCTCACTCACTGGGACACTCACTCACTCTCCCTCACTCACTCGGACTCTCCCTCACTCACTCGGACGCCCCCTCACTCACTGGGACACTCACTCACTCTCCCTCACTCACTCGGACACTCCCTCACTCACTCGGACACTCCCTCACTCACTCGGACACTCCCTCACTCACTGGGACACTCACTCACTCTCCCTCACTCACTCGGACTCTCCCTCACTCACTCGAACGCCCCCTCACTCACTGGGACACTCACTCACTCTCCCTCACTCACTCGGACACTCACTCACTCGGACACTCCCTCACTCACTCGGACTCTCCCTCACTCACTCAGACACTCCCTCTCTCACTCGGACACTCACTCACTCACTCGGACACTCCCTCACTCACTCGGACACTCCCTCACTCACTCAGACACTCCCTCTCTCACTCGGACACTCACTTACTCACTCGGACACTCCCTCACTCACTCGGACACTCCCTCACTCACTCAGACACTCCCTCTCTCACTCGGACACTCACTCACTCACTCGGACACTCACTCACTCGGACACTACCTCACTCACTCGGACACTCCCTCACTCACTCGGACTCTCCCTCACTCACTCGGACACTCCCTCACTCACTCGGACACTCCCTCACTCACTCGGACACTCCCTCACTCACTCGGACACTCCATCACTCACTCGGACACTCCCTCACTCACTCTCCCTCACTCCCTCGGACAATCCCTCACTCCCTCGGACACTCCCTCACTCCCTCGGACACTCCCTCACTCACTCAGAACTCCCTCACTCACTCGGACACTCCCTCACTCACTCAGACACTCCCTCACTCACTCGGACACTCCCTCACTCCCTCGGACACTCCCTCACTCCCTCGGACACTCCCTCACTCCCTCGGACACTCCCTCACTCCCTCGGACACTCCCTCACTCACTCAGAACTCCCTCACTCACTCGGACACTCCCTCACTCACTCAGACACTCCCTCACTCACTCGGACACTGCCTCACTCACTCTCCCTCACTCACTCGGACACTCCCTCACTCCCTCGGACACTCCCTCACTCCCTCGGACACTCCCTCACTCCCTCGGACACTCCCTCACTCACTCAGAACTCCCTCACTCACTCGGACACTCCCTCACTCACTCAGACACTGCCTCACTCACTCGGACACTCCCTCACTCACTCAGAACTCCCTCACTCACTCAGAACTCCCTCACTCACTCAGAACTCCCTCACTCACTCGGGAACTCCCTCACTCACTCAGATATCCCTCACTCACTCTCCCTCACTCACTCTCCCTCACTCACTCGGACACTCCCTCACTCACTCTCCCTCACTCACTCGGACACTCCCTCACTCACTCTCCCTCACTCACTCGGACACTCCCTCACTCACTCTCCCTCCCTCACTCGGACACTCCCTCACTCACTCTCCCTCCCTCACTCACTCTCCCTCACTCACTCTCCCTCACTCACTCTTCCTCCCTCACTCGGACACTCCCTCACTCACTCTCCCTCACTCACTCGGACACTCCCTCACTCACTCGGACACTCCCTCACTCACTCGGACACTCCCTCACTCACTCGGACACTCCCTCACTCACTCTCCCTCACTCACTCGGACAGTCCCTCACTCACTCACTCTCCCTCACTCACTCGGACACTCCCTCACTCACTCGGACACTCCCTCACTCACTCGGACACTCCCTCACTCACTCACTCTCCCTCACTCACTCGGACACTCCCTCACTCACTCGGACACTCCCTCACTCACTCGGACACTCACTCACTCACTCGGACACTCCCTCACTCACTCACTCTCCCTCACTCACTCTCCCTCACTCACTCTCCCTCCCTCACTCGGACACTCCCTCACTCACTCGGACACTCCCTCACTCACTCGGACACTCCCTCACTCACTCACTCTCCCTCACTCACTCGGACACTCCCTCACTCACTCGGACACTCCCTCACTCACTCGGACACTCCCTCACTCACTCGGACACTCACTCACTCACTCGGACACTCCCTCACTCACTCACTCTCCCTCACTCACTCGGACACTCCCTCACTCAGTCGGACACTCCCTCACTCACTCCCTCTCCCTCACTCACTCGGACACTCCCTCACTCAGACATTCCCTCACTCACTCGGTCACTCCCTCTCCCTCACTCACTCCCTCTCCCTCACTCACTCGGACACTCCCTCACTCACTCTCCCTCACTCACTCGGACACTCCCTCACTCACTCACTCTCCCTCACTCACTCGGACGCTCCCTCACTCACTCGGACACTCACTCACTCGGACACTACCTCACTCACTCGGACACTCCCTCACTCACTCGGACTCTCCCTCACTCCCTCGGACACTCCCTCACTCCCTCGGACACTCCCTCACTCCCTCGGACACTCCCTCACTCCCTCGGACACTCCCTCACTCACTCAGATATCCCTCACTCACTCTCCCTCACTCACTCTCCCTCACTCACTCGGACACTCCCTCACTCACTCTCCCTCACTCACTCGGACACTCCCTCACTCACTCTCCCTCACTCACTCTCCCTCCCTCACTCACTCTCCCTCACTCACTCTCCCTCACTCACTCTTCCTCCCTCACTCGGACACTCCCTCACTCACTCTCCCTCACTCACTCGGACACTCCCTCACTCACTCGGACACTCCCTCACTCACTCGGACACTCCCTCACTCACTCGGACACTCCCTCACTCACTCTCCCTCACTCACTCGGACACTCCCTCACTCACTCACTCTCCCTCACTCACTCGGACACTCCCTCACTCACTCGGATACTCCCTCACTCACTCGGACACTCACTCACTCACTCGGACACTCCCTCACTCACTCACTCTCCCTCACTCACTCTCCCTCACTCACTCTCCCTCCCTCACTCGGACACTCCCTCACTCACTCGGACACTCCCTCACTCACTCGGACACTCCCTCACTCACTCACTCTCCCTCACTCACTCGGACACTCCCTCACTCACTCGGACACTCCCTCACTCACTCGGACACTCCCTCACTCACTCGGACACTCACTCACTCACTCGGACACTCCCTCACTCACTCACTCTCCCTCACTCACTCGGACACTCCCTCACTCAGTCGGACACTCCCTCACTCACTCCCTCTCCCTCACTCACTCGGACACTCCCTCACTCAGACACTCCCTCACTCACTCGGTCACTCCCTCTCCCTCACTCACTCCCTCTCCCTCACTCACTCGGACACTCCCTCACTCACTCTCCCTCACTCACTCGGACACTCCCTCACTCACTCACTCTCCCTCACTCACTCGGACGCTCCCTCACTCACTCGGACACTCACTCACTCGGACACTACCTCACTCACTCGGACACTCCCTCACTCACTCGGACTCTCCCTCACTCACTCGGACACTCCCTCACTCACTCGGACACTCCCTCACTCACTCAGACACTCCCTCACTCACTCAGAACTCCCTCACTCACCCTCCCTCACTCACTCTCCCTCACTCCCTCAGACACTCCCTCACTCACTCGGACTCTCCCTCACTCACTCGGACACTCCCTCACTCACTCGGAACCCCCTCACTCACTCTCCGTCCCTCACTCACTCTCCCTCACTCCCTCAGACACTCCCTCACTCACTCGGACACTCCCACACACACTCGGACACTCCCTCACTCACTCGGACACTCCCTCACTCACTCGGACACTCCCTCACTCACTCGGCACTCCCTCACTCACTCACTCTCCCTCACTCACTCGGACTCTCCCTCACTCACTCGGACACTCCCTCACTCACTCGGACACTCCCTCACTCACTCGGACACTCCCTCACTCCCTCACTCACTCAGACACTCCCTCACTCACTCAGAACTCCCTCACTCACCCTCCCTCACTCACTCTCCCTCACTCCCTCAGACACTCCCTCACTCACTCGGACTCTCCCTCACTCACTCGGACACTCCCTCACTCACTCGGAACCCCCTCACTCACTCTCCGTCCCTCACTCACTCTCCCTCACTCCCTCAGACACTCCCTCACTCACTCGGACACTCCCACACTCACTCGGACACTCCTTCACTCACTCGGACACTCCCTCACTCACTCGGACACTCCCTCACTCACTCGGCACTCCCTCACTCACTCACTCTCCCTCACTCACTCGGACTCTCCCTCACTCACTTGGACGCCCCCTCACTCACTGGGACACTCACTCACTCTCCCTCACTCACTCCCTCTCCCTCACTCACTCGGACACTCCCTCACTCACTCCCTCTCCCTCACTCCCTCGGACACTCCCTCACTCCCTCGGACTCTCCCTCACTCCCTCGTACACTCCCTCACTCACTCGGACACTCCCTCACTCACTCACTCTCCCTCACTCACTCGGACTCTCCCTCACTCACTCGGACGCCCCCTCACTCACTGGGACACTCACTCACTCTCCCTCACTCACTCGGACTCTCCCTCACTCACTCGGACGCCCCCTCACTCACTGGGACACTCACTCACTCTCCCTCACTCACTCGGACACTCCCTCACACACTCTGACACTCCCTCACTCACTCGGACACTCCCTCACTCACTGGGACACTCACTCACTCTCCCTCACTCACTCGGACTCTCCCTCACTCACTCGAACGCCCCCTCACTCACTGGGACACTCACTCACTCTCACTCACTCACTCGGACACTCCCTCACTCACTCGGACACTCCCTCACTCACTCGGACTCTCCCTCACTCACTCGGACACTACCTCACTCACTCGGACACTCCCTCACTCACTCGGACTCTCCCTCACTCACTCGGACACTCCCTCACTCACTCGGACACTCCCTCACTCACTCGGACACCCCATCACTCACTCGGACACTCCCTCACTCACTCGGACACTCTCTCACTCCCTCTCCCTCACTCACTCGGACACTCCCTCACTCACTCGGTCACTCATTCACTCGGACACTCCCTCACTCACTCGGACTCTCCCTCACTCACTCGGACACTCCCTCACTCCCTCTCCCTCACTCACTCGGACATTCCCTCACTCACTCGGACTCTCCCTCACTCACTCACTCTCCCTCACTCACTCGGACACTCCCTCACTCACTCGGACACTCCCTCACTCACTCGGACTCTCCCTCACTCACTCGGACACTCCCTCACTCCCTCTCCCTCACTCACTCGGACACTCCCTCACTCACTCGGACACTCCCTCACTCACTCACTCTCCCTCACTCACTCACTCTCCCTCACTCACTCACTCTCCCTCACTCACTCGGACACTCCCTCACTTACTCACTCTCCCTCACTCACTCGGACACTCCCTCACTCACTCACTCTCCCTCACTCACTCGGACACTCCCTCTCTCACTCGGACTCTCCCTCACTCACTCGGACACTCCCTCACTCACTCGGAACTCCCTCACTCACTCGGAACTCCCTCACTCACTGACCCTCCCTCACTCACTCTCCCTCACTCCCTCACTCACTCAGACACTCCCTCACTCACTCGGACACTCACTCACTCACTCGGAGACTCCCTCACTCACTCGGACGCCCCCTCACTCACTCGGACACTCCCTCACTCACTCCCTCTCCCTCACTCACTCGGACGCCCCCTCACTCACTCGGACACTCCCTCACTCACTCGGACACTCCCTCACTCACTCACTCTCCCTCACTCACTCGGACTCTCCCTCACTCACTCGGACGCCCCCTCACTCACTGGGACACTCACTCACTCTCCCTCACTCACTCGGACTCTCCCTCACTCACTCGGACGCCCCCTCACTCACTGGGACACTCACTCACTCTCCCTCACTCACTCGGACACTCCCTCACTCACTCGGACACTCCCTCACTCACTGGGACACTCACTCACTCTCCCTCACTCACTCGGACTCTCCCTCACTCACTCGAACGCCCCCTCACTCACTGGGACACTCACTCACTCTCCCTCACTCACTCGGACACTCCCTCACTCACTCGGACACTCCCTCACTCACTCGGACTCTCCCTCACTCACTCGGACACTCCCTCTCTCACTCGGACACTCACTCACTCAGTCGGACACTCCCTCACTCACTCGGACACTCCCTCACTCACTCAGACACTCCCTCTCTCACTCGGACACTCACTCACTCACTCGGAGACTCCCTCACTCACTCGAACACTCCCTCACTCACTCAGACACTCCCTCTCTCACTCGGACACTCACTCACTCACTCGGACACTCACTCACTCGGACACTACCTCACTCACTCGGACACTCCCTCACTCACTCGGACTCTCCCTCACTCACTCGGACACTCCCTCACTCACTCGGACACTCCCTCACTCACTCGGACACTCCATCACTCACTCGGACACTCCCTCACTCACTCGGACACTCCCTCACTCCCTCTCCCTCACTCACTCGGACACTCCCTCACTCACTCGGTCACTCACTCACTCGGACACTCCCTCACTCACTCGGACTCTCCCTCACTCACTCGGACACTCCCTCACTCCCTCTCCCTCACTCACTCGGACACTCCCTCACTCACTCGGACACTCCCTCACTCACTCACTCTCCCTCACTCACTCACTCTCCCTCACTCACTCACTCTCCCTCACTCACTCGGACACTCCCTCACTTGCTCACTCTCCCTCACTCACTCGGACACTCCCTCACTCACTCACTCTCCCTCACTCACTCGGACACTCCCTCACTCACTCGGACACTCCCTCACTCACTCGGACACTCCCTCACTCACTCGGAACTCCCTCACTCACTCGGAACTCCCTCACTCACTCTCACTCCCTCACTCACTCTCCCTCACTCCCTCACTCACTCAGACACTCCCTCACTCACTCGGACACTCCCTCACTCACTCGGACACTCCCTCACTCACTCGGACGCCCTCTCACTCACTCGGACACTCCCTCACTCACTCCCTCTCCCTCACTCACTCGGACGCCCCCTCACTCACTCGGACACTCCCTCATTCACTCGGACACTCCCTCACTCGGAAGCCCCCTCACTCACTCGGACACTCCCTCACTCACTCCCTCTCCCTCACTCACTCTCCCTCACTCACCCGGACACTCCCTCACACACTCCCTCTCCCTCACTCACTCGGACACTCCCTCACTCACTCGGAACTCCCTCACTCACTCTCCCTCCCTCACTCACTCTCCCTCACTCCCTCACTCACTCGGACACTCCCTCACTCACTCGGACTCATCCTCACTCACTCGGACTCTCCCTCACTCACTCGGACACTCACTCACTCGGACACTACCTCACTCACTCGGACACTCCCTCACTCACTCGGACACTCCCTCACTCACTCGGACACTCCCTCACTCACTCGGACACTCCCTCACTCACTCGGACTCTCCCTCACTCACTCGGACACTCCCTCACTCACTCGGAACCCCCTCACTCACTCTCCGTCCCTCACTCACTCTCCCTCACTCCCTCAGACACTCCCTCACTCACTCGGACACTCCCACACTCACTCGGACACTCCCTCACTCACTCGGACACTCCCTCACTCACTCGGACACTCCCTCACTCACTCGGCACTCCCTCACTCACTCACTCTCCCTCACTCACTCGGACTCTCCCTCACTCACTTGGACGCCCCCTCACTCACTGGGACACTCACTCACTCTCCCTCACTCACTCCCTCTCCCTCACTCACTCGGACACTCCCTCACTCACTCCCTCTCCCTCACTCCCTCGGACACTCCCTCACTCCCTCGGACTCTCCCTCACTCCCTCGGACACTCCCTCACTCCCTCGGACTCTCCCTCACTCCCTCGGACACTCCCTCACTCACTCGGACTCTCCCTCACTCACTCGGACGCCCCCTCACTCACTGGGACACTCACTCACTCTCCCTCACTCACTTGGACTCTCCCTCACTCACTCGGATGCCCCCTCACTCACTCGGACACTCCCTCACTCACTCGGACACTCCCTCACTCACTCGGACACTCACTCACTCACTCGGACACTCCCTCACTCACTCGGACACTCCCTCACTCACTCGGACACTCCCTCACTCACTCGGACACTCACTCACTCACTCGGACACTCACTCACTCGGACACTCCCTCACTCACTCGGACTCTCCCTCACTCACTCGGACACTCATTCACTCACTCGCACACTCCCTCACTCACTCCGACACTCCCTCACTCACTCACTGTCCCTCACTCACTCGGACGCTCCCTCACTCACTCGGACACTCCCTCACTCACTCGGACACTCCCTCACTCACTCGGACACTCCCTCACTCACTCGGACTCATCCTCACTCACTCGGACTCTCCCTCACTCACTCGGACACTCACTCACTCGGACACTCCCTCACTCACTCGGACACTCCCTCACTCACTCGGACACTCCCTCACTCCCTCACTCACTCGGACACTCCCTCACTCACTCGGACTCTCCCTCACTCACTTGGACTCTCCCTCACTCACTCAGACACTCCCTCTCTCACTCGGACACTCACTCACTCACTCGGACACTCCCTCACTCACTCGGACTCTCCCTCTCTCACTCGGACACTCACTCACTCGGACACTCACTCACTCGGTCACTACCTCACTCACTCGGACACTCCCTCACTCACTCGGACTCTCCCTCACTCACTCGGACACTCCCTCACTCACTCGGACACTCCCTCACTCACTCGGACACTCCCTCACTCACTCGGACACTCCATCACTCACTCGGACACTCCCTCACTCACTCTCCCTCACTCCCTCGGACACTCCCTCACTCCCTCGGACACTCCCTCACTCCCTCGGACACTCCCTCACTCACTCAGAACTCCCTCACTCACTCGGACACTCCCTCACTCACTCAGACACTCCCTCACTCACTCGGACACTCCCTCACTCACTCTCCCTCACTCACTCGGACACTCCCTCACTCCCTCGGACACTCCCTCACTCCCTCGAACACTCCCTCACTCCCTCAGACACTCCCTCACTCCCTCGGACACTCCCTCACTCACTCAGAAGTCCCTCACTCACTCGGACACTCCCTCACTCACTCAGACACTCCCTCACTCACTCGGACACTCCCTCACTCACTCTCCCTCACTCACTCGGACACTCCCTCACTCACTCAGACACTCCCTCACTCCCTCGGACACTCCCTCACTCCCTCGGACACTCCCTCACTCACTCAGAACTCCCTCACTCACTCGGACACTCCCTCACTCACTCAGACACTGCCTCACTCACTCGGACACTCCCTCACTCACTCAGAACTCCCTCACTCACTCAGAACTCCCTCACTCACTCAGAACTCCCTCACTCACTCGGGAACTCCCTCACTCACTCAGATATCCCTCACTCACTCTCCCTCACTCACTCTCCCTCACTCACTCGGACACTCCCTCACTCACTCTCCCTCACTCACTCGGACACGCCCTCACTCACTCTCCCTCACTCACTCGGAAACTCCCTCACTCACTCTCCCTCCCTCACTCGGACACTCCCTCACTCACTCTTCCTCCCTCACTCGGACACTCCCTCACTCACTCTCCCTCCCTCACTCGGACACTCCCTCACTCACTCTCCCTCCCTCACTCACTCTCCCTCACTCACTCTCCCTCACTCACTCTTCCTCCCTCACTCGGACACTCCCTCACTCACTCTCCCTCACTCACTCGGACACTCCCTCACTCACTCGGACACTCCCTCACTCACTCGGACTCTCCCTCACTCACTCGGACACTCCCTCACTCACTCTCCCTCACTCACTCGGACACTCCCTCACTCACTCACTCTCCCTCACTCACTCGGACACTCCCTCACTCACTCGGACACTCCCTCACTCACTCGGACACTCACTCACTCACTCGGACACTCCCTCACTCACTCACTCTCCCTCACTCACTCTCCTTCACTCACTCTCCCTCCCTCACTCGGACACTCCCTCACTCACTCGGACACTCCCTCACTCACTCGGACACTCCCTCACTCACTCACTCTCCCTCACTCACTCGGACACTCCCTCACTCACTCGGACACTCCCTCACTCACTCGGACACGACCTCACTCACTCGGACACTCACTCACTCGGACACTCCCTCACTCACTCACTCTCCCTCACTCACTCGGACACTCCCTCACTCAGACACTCCCTCACTCACTCGGACTCTCCCTCACTCACTCGGACACTCCCTCTCTCACTCGGACACTCACTCACTCAGTCGGACACTCCCTCACTCACTCGGACACTCCCTCACTCACTCAGACACTCCCTCTCTCACTCGGACACTCACTCACTCACTCGGAGACTCCCTCACTCACTCGGACACTCCCTCACTCACTCAGACACTCCCTCTCTCACTCGGACACTCACTCACTCACTCGGACACTCACTCACTCGGACACTACCTCACTCACTCGGACACTCCCTCACTCACTCGGACTCTCCCTCACTCACTCGGACACTCCCTCACTCACTCGGACACTCCCTCACTCACTCGGACACTCCATCACTCACTCGGACACTCCCTCACTCACTCGGACACTCCCTCACTCCCTCTCCCTCACTCACTCGGACACTCCCTCACTCACTCGGTCACTCACTCACTCGGACACTCCCTCACTCACTCGGACTCTCCCTCACTCACTCGGACACTCCCTCACTCCCTCTCCCTCACTCACTCGGACACTCCCTCACTCACTCGGACACTCCCTCACTCACTCACTCTCCCTCACTCACTCACTCTCCCTCACTCACTCACTCTCCCTCACTCACTCGGACACTCCCTCACTTACTCACTCTCCCTCACTCACTCGGACACTCCCTCACTCACTCACTCTCCCTCACTCACTCGGACACTCCCTCACTCACTCGGACACTCCCTCACTCACTCGGACACTCCCTCACTCACTCGGAACTCCCTCACTCACTCGGAACTCCCTCACTCACTCTCACTCCCTCACTCACTCTCCCTCACTCCCTCACTCACTCAGACACTCCCTCACTCACTCGGACACTCCCTCACTCACTCGGACACTCCCTCACTCACTCGGACGCCCTCTCACTCACTCGGACACTCCCTCACTCACTCCCTCTCCCTCACTCACTCGGACGCCCCCTCACTCACTCGGACACTCCCTCATTCACTCGGACACTCCCTCACTCGGAAGCCCCCTCACTCACTCGGACACTCCCTCACTCACTCCCTCTCCCTCACTCACTCTCCCTCACTCACCCGGACACTCCCTCACACACTCCCTCTCCCTCACTCACTCGGACACTCCCTCACTCACTCGGAACTCCCTCACTCACTCTCCCTCCCTCACTCACTCTCCCTCACTCCCTCACTCACTCGGACACTCCCTCACTCACTCGGACTCATCCTCACTCACTCGGACTCTCCCTCACTCACTCGGACACTCACTCACTCGGACACTACCTCACTCACTCGGACACTCCCTCACTCACTCGGACACTCCCTCACTCACTCGGACACTCCCTCACTCACTCGGACACTCCCTCACTCACTCGGACTCTCCCTCACTCACTCGGACACTCCCTCACTCACTCGGAACCCCCTCACTCACTCTCCGTCCCTCACTCACTCTCCCTCACTCCCTCAGACACTCCCTCACTCACTCGGACACTCCCACACTCACTCGGACACTCCCTCACTCACTCGGACACTCCCTCACTCACTCGGACACTCCCTCACTCACTCGGCACTCCCTCACTCACTCACTCTCCCTCACTCACTCGGACTCTCCCTCACTCACTTGGACGCCCCCTCACTCACTGGGACACTCACTCACTCTCCCTCACTCACTCCCTCTCCCTCACTCACTCGGACACTCCCTCACTCACTCCCTCTCCCTCACTCCCTCGGACACTCCCTCACTCCCTCGGACTCTCCCTCACTCCCTCGGACACTCCCTCACTTCCTCGGACTCTCCCTCACTCCCTCGGACACTCCCTCACTCACTCGGACTCTCCCTCACTCACTCGGACGCCCCCTCACTCACTGGGACACTCACTCACTCTCCCTCACTCACTTGGACTCTCCCTCACTCACTCGGATGCCCCCTCACTCACTCGGACACTCCCTCACTCACTCGGACACTCCCTCACTCACTCGGACACTCACTCACTCACTCGGACACTCCCTCACTCACTCGGACACTCCCTCACTCACTCGGACACTCCCTCACTCACTCGGACACTCACTCACTCACTCGGACATTCACTCACTCGGACACTCCCTCACTCACTCGGACTCTCCCTCACTCACTCGGACACTCACTCACTCACTCGGACACTCCCTCACTCACTCCGACACTCCCTCACTCACTCACTGTCCCTCACTCACTCGGACGCTCCCTCACTCACTCGGACACTCCCTCACTCACTCGGACACTCCCTCACTCACTCGGACACTCCCTCACTCACTCGGACTCATCCTCACTCACTCGGACTCTCCCTCACTCACTCGGACACTCACTCACTCGGACACTCCCTCACTCACTCGGACACTCCCTCACTCACTCGGACACTCCCTCACTCCCTCACTCACTCGGACACTCCCTCACTCACTCGGACTCTCCCTCACTCACTTGGACTCTCCCTCACTCACTCAGACACTCCCTCTCTCACTCGGACACTCACTCACTCACTCGGACACTCCCTCACTCACTCGGACTCTCCCTCTCTCACTCGGACACTCACTCACTCACTCGGACACTCACTCACTCGGTCACTACCTCACTCACTCGGACACTCCCTCACTCACTCGGACTCTCCCTCACTCACTCGGACACTCCCTCACTCACTCGGACACTCCCTCACTCACTCGGACACTCCCTCACTCACTCGGACACTCCATCACTCACTCGGACACTCCCTCACTCACTCTCCCTCACTCCCTCGGACACTCCCTCACTCCCTCGGACACTCCCTCACTCCCTCGGACACTCCCTCACTCACTCAGAACTCCCTCACTCACTCGGACACTCCCTCACTCACTCAGAACTCCCTCACTCACTCGGACATTCCCTCACTCACTCGGACACTCCCTCACTCACTCGGACTCTCCCTCACTCACTCGGACACTCCCTCACTCACTCAGACACTCCCTCACTCCCTCGGACACTCCCTCACTCCCTCGGACACTCCCTCACTCACTCAGAACTCCCTCACTCACTCGGACACTCCCTCACTCACTCAGACACTGCCTCACTCACTCGGACACTCCCTCACTCACTCAGAACTCCCTCACTCACTCAGAACTCCCTCACTCACTCAGAACTCCCTCACTCACTCGGGAACTCCCTCACTCACTCAGATATCCCTCACTCACTCTCCCTCACTCACTCTCCCTCACTCACTCGGACACTCCCTCACTCACTCTCCCTCACTCACTCGGACACGCCCTCACTCACTCTCCCTCACTCACTCGGAAACTCCCTCACTCACTCTCCCTCCCTCACTCGGACACTCCCTCACTCACTCTTCCTCCCTCACTCGGACACTCCCTCACTCACTCTCCCTCCCTCACTCGGACACTCCCTCACTCACTCTCCCTCCCTCACTCACTCTCCCTCACTCACTCTCCCTCACTCACTCTTCCTCCCTCACTCGGACACTCCCTCACTCACTCTCCCTCACTCACTCGGACACTCCCTCACTCACTCGGACACTCCCTCACTCACTCGGACTCTCCCTCACTCACTCGGACACTCCCTCACTCACTCTCCCTCACTCACTCGGACACTCCCTCACTCACTCACTCTCCCTCACTCACTCGGACACTCCCTCACTCACTCGGACACTCCCTCACTCACTCGGACACTCACTCACTCACTCGGACACTCCCTCACTCACTCACTCTCCCTCACTCACTCTCCTTCACTCACTCTCCCTCCCTCACTCGGACACTCCCTCACTCACTCGGACACTCCCTCACTCACTCGGACACTCCCTCACTCACTCACTCTCCCTCACTCACTCGGACACTCCCTCACTCACTCGGACACTCCCTCACTCACTCGGACACGACCTCACTCACTCGGACACTCACTCACTCGGACACTCCCTCACTCACTCACTCTCCCTCACTCACTCGGACACTCCCTCACTCAGACACTCCCTCACTCACTCGGACTCTCCCTCACTCACTCGGACACTCCCTCTCTCACTCGGACACTCACTCACTCAGTCGGACACTCCCTCACTCACTCGGACACTCCCTCACTCACTCAGACACTCCCTCTCTCACTCGGACACTCACTCACTCACTCGGAGACTCCCTCACTCACTCGGACACTCCCTCACTCACTCAGACACTCCCTCTCTCACTCGGACACTCACTCACTCACTCGGACACTCACTCACTCGGACACTACCTCACTCACTCGGACACTCCCTCACTCACTCGGACTCTCCCTCACTCACTCGGACACTCCCTCACTCACTCGGACACTCCCTCACTCACTCGGACACTCCATCACTCACTCGGACACTCCCTCACTCACTCGGACACTCCCTCACTCCCTCTCCCTCACTCACTCGGACACTCCCTCACTCACTCGGTCACTCACTCACTCGGACACTCCCTCACTCACTCGGACTCTCCCTCACTCACTCGGACACTCCCTCACTCCCTCTCCCTCACTCACTCGGACACTCCCTCACTCACTCGGACACTCCCTCACTCACTCACTCTCCCTCACTCACTCACTCTCCCTCACTCACTCACTCTCCCTCACTCACTCGGACACTCCCTCACTTACTCACTCTCCCTCACTCACTCGGACACTCCCTCACTCACTCACTCTCCCTCACTCACTCGGACACTCCCTCACTCACTCGGACACTCCCTCACTCACTCGGACACTCCCTCACTCACTCGGAACTCCCTCACTCACTCGGAACTCCCTCACTCACTCTCACTCCCTCACTCACTCTCCCTCACTCCCTCACTCACTCAGACACTCCCTCACTCACTCGGACACTCCCTCACTCACTCGGACACTCCCTCACTCACTCGGACGCCCTCTCACTCACTCGGACACTCCCTCACTCACTCCCTCTCCCTCACTCACTCGGACGCCCCCTCACTCACTCGGACACTCCCTCATTCACTCGGACACTCCCTCACTCGGAAGCCCCCTCACTCACTCGGACACTCCCTCACTCACTCCCTCTCCCTCACTCACTCTCCCTCACTCACCCGGACACTCCCTCACACACTCCCTCTCCCTCACTCACTCGGACACTCCCTCACTCACTCGGAACTCCCTCACTCACTCTCCCTCCCTCACTCACTCTCCCTCACTCCCTCACTCACTCGGACACTCCCTCACTCACTTGGACTCATCCTCACTCACTCGGACTCTCCCTCACTCACTCGGACACTCACTCACTCGGACACTACCTCACTCACTCGGACACTCCCTCACTCACTCGGACACTCCCTCACTCACTCGGACACTCCCTCACTCACTCGGACACTCCCTCACTCACTCGGACTCTCCCTCACTCACTCGGACACTCCCTCACTCACTCGGAACCCCCTCACTCACTCTCCGTCCCTCACTCACTCTCCCTCACTCCCTCAGACACTCCCTCACTCACTCGGACACTCCCACACTCACTCGGACACTCCCTCACTCACTCGGACACTCCCTCACTCACTCGGACACTCCCTCACTCACTCGGCACTCCCTCACTCACTCACTCTCCCTCACTCACTCGGACTCTCCCTCACTCACTTGGACGCCCCCTCACTCACTGGGACACTCACTCACTCTCCCTCACTCACTCCCTCTCCCTCACTCACTCGGACACTCCCTCACTCACTCCCTCTCCCTCACTCCCTCGGACACTCCCTCACTCCCTCGGACTCTCCCTCACTCCCTCGGACACTCCCTCACTTCCTCGGACTCTCCCTCACTCCCTCGGACACTCCCTCACTCACTCGGACTCTCCCTCACTCACTCGGACGCCCCCTCACTCACTGGGACACTCACTCACTCTCCCTCACTCACTTGGACTCTCCCTCACTCACTCGGATGCCCCCTCACTCACTCGGACACTCCCTCACTCACTCGGACACTCCCTCACTCACTCGGACACTCACTCACTCACTCGGACACTCCCTCACTCACTCGGACACTCCCTCACTCACTCGGACACTCCCTCACTCACTCGGACACTCACTCACTCACTCGGACATTCACTCACTCGGACACTCCCTCACTCACTCGGACTCTCCCTCACTCACTCGGACACTCACTCACTCACTCGGACACTCCCTCACTCACTCCGACACTCCCTCACTCACTCACTGTCCCTCACTCACTCGGACGCTCCCTCACTCACTCGGACACTCCCTCACTCACTCGGACACTCCCTCACTCACTCGGACACTCCCTCACTCACTCGGACTCATCCTCACTCACTCGGACTCTCCCTCACTCACTCGGACACTCACTCACTCGGACACTCCCTCACTCACTCGGACACTCCCTCACTCACTCGGACACTCCCTCACTCCCTCACTCACTCGGACACTCCCTCACTCACTCGGACTCTCCCTCACTCACTTGGACTCTCCCTCACTCACTCAGACACTCCCTCTCTCACTCGGACACTCACTCACTCACTCGGACACTCCCTCACTCACTCGGACTCTCCCTCTCTCACTCGGACACTCACTCACTCACTCGGACACTCACTCACTTGGTCACTACCTCACTCACTCGGACACTCCCTCACTCACTCGGACTCTCCCTCACTCACTCGGACACTCCCTCACTCACTCGGACACTCCCTCACTCACTCGGACACTCCCTCACTCACTCGGACACTCCATCACTCACTCGGACACTCCCTCACTCACTCTCCCTCACTCCCTCGGACACTCCCTCACTCCCTCGGACACTCCCTCACTCCCTCGGACACTCCCTCACTCACTCAGAACTCCCTCACTCACTCGGACACTCCCTCACTCACTCAGACACTCCCTCACTCACTCGGACACTCCCTCACTCACTCTCCCTCACTCACTCGGACACTCCCTCACTCCCTCGGACACTCCCTCACTCCCTCGAACACTCCCTCACTCCCTCAGACACTCCCTCACTCCCTCGGACACTCCCTCACTCACTCAGAACTCCCTCACTCACTCGGACACTCCCTCACTCACTCAGACACTCCCTCACTCACTCGGACACTCCCTCACTCACTCTCCCTCACTCACTCGGACACTCCCTCACTCCCTCAGACACTCCCTCACTCCCTCGGACACTCCCTCACTCCCTCGGACACTCCCTCAATCACTCAGAACTCCCTCACTCACTCGGACACTCCCTCACTCACTCAGACACTGCCTCACTCACTCGGACACTCCCTCACTCACTCAGAACTCCCTCACTCACTCAGAACTCCCTCACTCACTCAGAACTCCCTCACTCACTCGGGAACTCCCTCACTCACTCAGATATCCCTCACTCACTCTCCCTCACTCACTCTCCCTCACTCACTCGGACACTCCCTCACTCACTCTCCCTCACTCACTCGGACACGCCCTCACTCACTCTCCCTCACTCACTCGGAAACTCCCTCACTCACTCTCCCTCCCTCACTCGGACACTCCCTCACTCACTCTCCCTCACTCACTCTTCCTCCCTCACTCGGACACTCCCTCACTCACTCTCCCTCCCTCACTCGGACACTCCCTCACTCACTCTCCCTCCCTCACTCACTCTCCCTCACTCACTCTCCCTCACTCACTCTTCCTCCCTCGCTCGGACACTCCCTCACTCACTCTCCCTCACTCACTCGGACACTCCCTCACTCACTCGGACACTCCCTCGCTCACTCGGACACTCCCTCACTCACTCGGACACTCCCTCACTCACTCGGACACTCACTCACTCACTCGGACACTCCCTCACTCACTCACTCTCCCTCACTCACTCTCCTTCACTCACTCTCCCTCCCTCACTCGGACACTCCCTCACTCACTCGGACACTCCCTCACTCACTCGGACACTCCCTCACTCACTCACTCTCCCTCACTCACTCGGACACTCCCTCACTCACTCGGACACTCCCTCACTCACTCGGACACTCCCTCACTCACTCGGACACTCACTCACTCGGACACTCCCTCACTCACTCACTCTCCCTCACTCACTCGGACACTCCCTCACTCAGACACTCCCTCACTCACTCAGACACTCCCTCTCCCTCACTCACTCCCTCTCCCTCACTCACTCGGTCACTCCCTCACTCACTCTCCCTCACTCACTCGGACACTCCCTCACTCACTCACTCTCCCTCACTCACTCGGACGCTCCCTCACTCACTCGGACACTCACTCACTCGGACACTACCTCACTCACTCGGACACTCCCTCACTCACTCGGACTCTCCCTCACTCACTCGGACACTCCCTCACTCACTCGGACACTCCCTCACTCACTCGGACACTCCCTCACTCCCTCACTCACTCAGACACTCCCTCACTCACTCAGAACTCCCTCACTCACCCTCCCTCACTCACTCTCCCTCACTCCCTCAGACACTCCCTCACTCACTCGGACTCTCCCTCACTCACTCGGACACTCCCTCACTCACTCGGAACCCCCTCACTCACTCTCCGTCCCTCACTCACTCTCCCTCACTCCCTCAGACACTCCCTCACTCACTCGGATACTCCCACACTCACTCGGACACTCCCTCACTCACTCGGACACTCCCTCACTCACTCGGACACTCCCTCACTCACTCGGCACTCCCTCACTCACTCACTCTCCCTCACTCACTCGGACTCTCCCTCACTCACTTGGACGCCCCCTCACTCACTGGGACACTCACTCACTCTCCCTCACTCACTCCCTCTCCCTCACTCACTCGGACACTCCCTCACTCACTCCCTCTCCCTCACTCCCTCGGACACTCCCTCACTCCCTCGGACTCTCCCTCACTCCCTCGGACACTCCCTCACTCACTCGGACACTCCCTCACTCACTCACTCTCCCTCACTCACTCGGACTCTCCCTCACTCACTCGGACGCCCCCTCACTCACTGGGACACTCACTCACTCTCCCTCACTCACTCGGACTCTCCCTCACTCACTCGGATGCCCCCTCACTCACTGGGACACTCACTCACTCTCCCTCACTCACTCGGACACTCCCTCACACACTCTGACACTCCCTCACTCACTCTCCCTCACTCACTCGGACACGCCCTCACTCACTCTCCCTCACTCACTCGGAAACTCCCTCACTCACTCTCCCTCCCTCACTCGGACACTCCCTCACTCACTCTCCCTCACTCACTCTTCCTCCCTCACTCGGACACTCCCTCACTCACTCTCCCTCCCTCACTCGGACACTCCCTCACTCACTCTCCCTCCCTCACTCACTCTCCCTCACTCACTCTCCCTCACTCACTCTTCCTCCCTCGCTCGGACACTCCCTCACTCACTCTCCCTCACTCACTCGGACACTCCCTCACTCACTCGGACACTCCCTCACTCACTCGGACACTCCCTCACTCACTCGGACTCTCCCTCACTCACTCGGACACTCCCTCACTCACTCGGACACTCCCTCACTCACTCACTCTCCCTCACTCACTCGGACACTCCCTCACTCACTCGGACACTCCCTCACTCACTCGGACACTCACTCACTCACTCGGACACTCCCTCACTCACTCACTCTCCCTCACTCACTCTCCTTCACTCACTCTCCCTCCCTCACTCGGACACTCCCTCACTCACTCGGACACTCCCTCACTCACTCGGACACTCCCTCACTCACTCACTCTCCCTCACTCACTCGGACACTCCCTCACTCACTCGGACACTCCCTCACTCACTCGGACACTCCCTCACTCACTCGGACACTCACTCACTCGGACTCTCCCTCACTCACTCACTCTCCCTCACTCACTCGGACACTCCCTCACTCAGACACTCCCTCACTCACTCAGACACTCCCTCTCCCTCACTCACTCCCTCTCCCTCACTCACTCGGTCACTCCCTCACTCACTCTCCCTCACTCACTCGGACACTCCCTCACTCACTCACTCTCCCTCACTCACTCGGACGCTCCCTCACTCACTCGGACACTCACTCACTCGGACACTACCTCACTCACTCGGACACTCCCTCACTCACTCGGACTCTCCCTCACTCACTCGGACACTCCCTCACTCACTCGGACACTCCCTCACTCACTCGGACACTCCCTCACTCCCTCACTCACTCAGACACTCCCTCACTCACTCAGAACTCCCTCACTCACCCTCCCTCACTCACTCTCCCTCACTCCCTCAGACACTCCCTCACTCACTCGGACTCTCCCTCACTCACTCGGACACTCCCTCACTCACTCGGAACCCCCTCACTCACTCTCCGTCCCTCACTCACTCTCCCTCACTCCCTCAGACACTCCCTCACTCACTCGGATACTCCCACACTCACTCGGACACTCCCTCACTCACTCGGACACTCCCTCACTCACTCGGACACTCCCTCACTCACTCGGCACTCCCTCACTCACTCACTCTCCCTCACTCACTCGGACTCTCCCTCACTCACTTGGACGCCCCCTCACTCACTGGGACACTCACTCACTCTCCCTCACTCACTCCCTCTCCCTCACTCACTCGGACACTCCCTCACTCACTCCCTCTCCCTCACTCCCTCGGACACTCCCTCACTCCCTCGGACTCTCCCTCACTCCCTCGGACACTCCCTCACTCACTCGGACACTCCCTCACTCACTCACTCTCCCTCACTCACTCGGACTCTCCCTCACTCACTCGGACGCCCCCTCACTCACTGGGACACTCACTCACTCTCCCTCACTCACTCGGACTCTCCCTCACTCACTCGGATGCCCCCTCACTCACTGGGACACTCACTCACTCTCCCTCACTCACTCGGACACTCCCTCACACACTCTGACACTCCCTCACTCACTCGGACACTCCCTCACTCACTGGGACACTCACTCACTCTCCCTCACTCACTCGGACTCTCCCTCACTCACTCGGATGCCCCCTCACTCACTGGGACACTCACTCACTCTCCCTCACTCACTCGGACACTCCCTCACACACTCTGACACTCCCTCACTCACTCGGACACTCCCTCACTCACTGGGACACTCACTCACTCTCCCTCACTCACTCGGACTCTCCCTCACTCACTCGAACGCCCCCTCACTCACTGGGACACTCCCTCACTCACTCGGACTCTCCCTCACTCACTCGGACACTACCTCACTCACTCGGACACTCCCTCACTCACTCGGACACTCCCTCACTCACTTGGACACTCCATCACTCACTCGGACACTCCCTCACTCACTCGGACACTCTCTCACTCCCTCTCCCTCACTCACTCGGACACTCCCTCACTCACTCGGTCACTTACTCACTCGGACACTCCCTCACTCACTCGGACTCTCCCTCACTCACTTGGACACTCCCTCACTCCCTCTCCCTCACTCACTCGGACACTCCCTCACTCACTCGGACTCTCCCTCACTCACTCACTCTCCCTCACTCACTCGGACACTCCCTCACTCACTCGGACACTCCCTCACTCATTCGGACTCTCCCTCACTCACTCGGACACTCCCTCACTCCCTCTCCCTCACTCACTCGGACACTCCCTCACTCACTCGGACACTCCCTCACTCACTCACTCTCCCTCACTCACTCACTCTCCCTCACTCACTCACTCTCCCTCACTCACTCGGACACTCCCTCACTTACTCACTCTCCCTCACTCACTCGGACACTCCCTCACTCACTCACTCTCCCTCACTCACTCGGACACTCCCTCTCTCACTCGGACACTCCCTCACTCACTCGGACACTCCCTCACTCACTCGGAACTCCCTCACTCACTCGGAACTCCCTCACTCACTGACCCTCCCTCACTCACTCTCCCTCACTCCCTCACTCACTCAGACACTCCCTCACTCACTCGGACACTCACTCACTCACTCGGACACTCCCTCACTCACTCGGACGCCCCCTCACTCAGTCGGACACTGCCTCACTCACTCCCTCTCCCTCACTCACTCGGACGCCCCCTCACTCACTCGGACACTCCCTCACTCACTCGGACACTCCCTCACTCACTCACTCTCCCTCACTCACTCGGACTCTCCCTCACTCACTCGGACGCCCCCTCACTCACTGGGACACTCACTCACTCTCCCTCACTCACTCGGACTCTCCCTCACTCACTCGGACGCCCCCTCACTCACTGGGACACTCACTCACTCTCCCTCACTCACTCGGACACTCCCTCACTCACTCGGACACTCCCTCACTCACTCGGACACTCCCTCACTCACTGGGACACTCACTCACTCTCCCTCACTCACTCGGACTCTCCCTCACTCACTCAAATGCCCCCTCACTCACTGGGACACTCACTCACTCTCCCTCACTCACTCGGACACTCCCTCACTCACTCGGACACTCCCTCACTCACTCGGACTCTCCCTCACTCACTCGGACACTCCCTCTCTCACTCGGACACTCACTCACTCAGTCGGACACTCCCTCACTCACTCGGACACTCCCTCACTGACTCAGACACTCCCTCTCTCACTCGGACACTCACTCACTCACTCGGACACTCCCTCACTCACTCGGACACTCCCTCACTCACTCAGACACTCCCTCTCTCACTCGGACACTCACTCACTCACTCGGACACTCACTCACTCGGACACTCCCTCACTCACTCGGACACTCCCTCACTCACTCGGACTCTCCCTCACTCACTCGGACACTCCCTCACTCACTCGGACACTCCCTCACTCACTCGGACACTCCATCACTCACTCGGACACTCCCTCACTCACTCGGACACTCCCTCACTCCCTCTCCCTCACTCACTCGGACACTCCCTCACTCACTCGGTCACTCACTCACTCGGACACTCCCTCACTCACTCGGACTCTCCCTCACTCACTCGGACACTCCCTCACTCCCTCTCCCTCACTCACTCGGACACTCCCTCACTCATTCGGACTCTCCCTCACTCACTCACTCTCCCTCACTCACTCGGACACTCCCTCACTCACTCGGACACTCCCTCACTCACTCGGACTCTCCCTCACTCACTCGGACACTCGCTCACTCCCTCTCCCTCACTCACTCGGACACTCCCTCACTCACTCGGACACTCCCTCACTCACTCACTCTCCCTCACTCACTCACTCTCCCTCACTCACTCACTCTCCCTCACTCACTCGGACACTCCCTCACTTACTCACTCTCCCTCACTCACTCGGACACTCCTTCACTCACTCACTCTCCCTCACTCACTCGGACACTCCCTCACTCACTCGGACACTCCCTCACTCACTCGGACACTCCCTCACTCACTCGGACACTCCCTCACTCACTCGGACGCCCTCTCACTCACTCAGACACTCCCTCACTCACTCCCTCTCCCTCACTCACTCGGACGCCCCCTCACTCACTCGGACACTCCCTCACTCACTCGGACACTCCCTCACCCGGAAGCCCCCTCACTCACTCGGACACTCCCTCACTCACTCCCTCTCCCTCACTCACTCGGACGCCCCCTCACTCACTCGGACACTCCCTCACACACTCCCTCTCCCTCACTCACTCGGACACTCCCTCACTCACTCGGAACTCCCTCACTCACTCTCCCTCCCTCACTCACTCTCCCTCACTCCCTCACTCACTCAGACACTCCCTCACTCACTCGGAACTCCCTCACTCACTCTCCCTCCCTCACTCACTCTCCCTCACTTACTCGGACACTCCCTCACTCACTCGGACACTCCCTCACTCACTCGGACTCTCCCTCACTCACTCGGACACTCCCTCACTCACTCGGACACTCACTCACTCACTCGGACACTCCCTCACTCACTCGGACACTCCCTCACTCACTCGGACACTCCCTCACTCACTCGGACACTCACTCACTCACTCGGACACTCACTCACTCGGACACTCCCTCACTCACTCGGACTCTCCCTCACTCACTCGGACACTCACTCACTCACTCGGACACTCCCTCACTCACTCGGACACTCCCTCACTCACTCACTCTCCCTCACTCACTCGGACGCTCCCTCACTCACTCGGACACTCCCTCACTCACTCGGACACTCCCTCACTCACTCGGACTCATCCTCACTCACTCGGACTCTCCCTCACTCACTCGGACACTCACTCACTCGGACACTACCTCACTCACTCGGACACTCCCTCACTCACTCGGACACTCCCTCACTCACTCGGACACTCCCTCACTCACTCGGACACTCCCTCACTCACTCGGACACTCCCTCACTCACTCGGACACTCCCTCACTCCCTCACTCACTCGGACACTCCCTCACTCACTCGGACTCTCCCTCACTCACTCGGACGCCCCCTCACTCACTCGGACACTCCCTCACTCACTCGGACGCCCCCTCACTCACTCAGACACTCCCTCACTCACTCGGACACTCCCTCACTCACTCGGACTCTCCCTCACTCACTCGGACACTCCCTCACTCACTCAGACACTCACTCACTCACTCGGACACTCCCTCACTCACTCCCTCTCCCTCACTCACTCGGACACTCCCTCACTCACTCGGACACTCCCTCACTCAGACACTCCCTCACTCACTCCCTCTCCCTCACTCACTCGGACACTCCCTCACTCACTCGGACACTCCCTCACTCAGACACTCACTCACTCACTCGGACACTCCCTCACTCACTCCCTCTCCCTCACTCACTCGGACACTCCCTCACTCACTCGGACACTCACTCACTCAGACACTCCCTCACTCACTCGGACACTCCCTCACTCACTCGGACACACCCTCACTCACTCCGACACTCCCTCACTCACTCACCCTCACTCACTCGGACGCTCCCTCACTCACTCGGACACTCCCTCACTCACTCACTCTCCCTCACTCCCTCACTCACTCAGACTCTCCCTCACTCACTCGGACTCTCCCTCACTCACTCGGACACTCCCTCACTCACTCGGACACTCCCTCACTCTCTCGGACACTCCCTCACTCACTCCGACACTCCCTCACTCACTCACTCGGACACTCCCTCACTCACTCGGACACTCCCTCACTCACTCGGACACTCCCTCACTCACTCGGACTCTCCCTCAATCACTCGGACTCTCCCTCACTCAGTCGGACACTCACTCACTCTCTCGGACACACCCTCACTCACTCCGACACTCCCTCACTCACTCACTCTCCCTCACTCACTCGGACATTCCCTCCCTCACTCACTCTCCCTCCCTCACTCACTCTCCCTCACTCACTCGGACACTCCCTCACTCACTCGGACACTCCCTCACTCACTCGGACTCTCCCTCACTCACTCGGACACTCCCTCACTCACTCGGACACTCACTCACTCACTCGGACACTCCCTCACTCACTCGGACACTCCCTCACTCACTCGGACACTCCCTCACTCACTCGGACACTCACTCACTCACTCGGACACTCACTCACTCGGACACTCCCTCACTCACTCGGACTCTCCCTCACTCACTCGGACACTCACTCACTCACTCGGACACTCCCTCACTCACTCGGACACTCCCTCACTCACTCACTCTCCCTCACTCACTCGGACGCTCCCTCACTCACTCGGACACTCCCTCACTCACTCGGACACTCCCTCACTCACTCGGACTCATCCTCACTCACTCGGACTCTCCCTCACTCACTCGGACACTCACTCACTCGGACACTACCTCACTCACTCGGACACTCCCTCACTCACTCGGACACTCCCTCACTCACTCGGACACTCCCTCACTCACTCGGACACTCCCTCACTCACTCGGACACTCCCTCACTCACTCGGACACTCCCTCACTCCCTCACTCAGTCGGACACTCCCTCACTCACTCGGACTCTCCCTCACTCACTCGGACGCCCCCTCACTCACTCGGACACTCCCTCACTCACTCGGACGCCCCCTCACTCACTCGGACACTCCCTCACTCACTCGGACACTCCCTCACTCACTCGGACTCTCCCTCACTCACTCGGACACTCCCTCACTCACTCAGACACTCACTCACTCACTCGGACACTCCCTCACTCACTCCCTCTCCCTCACTCACTCGGACACTCCCTCACTCACTCGGACACTCCCTCACTCAGACACTCCCTCACTCACTCCCTCTCCCTCACTCACTCGGACACTCCCTCACTCACTCAGACACTCCCTCACTCAGACACTCCCTCACTCACTCGGACACTCCCTCACTCACTCCCTCTCCCTCACTCACTCGGACACTCCCTCACTCACTCGGACACTCACTCACTCAGACACTCCCTCACTCACTCGGACACTCCCTCACTCACTCGGACACACCCTCACTCACTCCGACACTCCCTCACTCACTCACCCTCACTCACTCGGACGCTCCCTCACTCACTCGGACACTCCCTCACTCACTCACTCTCCCTCACTCCCTCACTCACTCGGACTCTCCCTCACTCACTCGGACTCTCCCTCACTCACTCGGACACTCCCTCACTCACTCGGACACTCCCTCACTCTCTCGGACACTCCCTCACTCACTCCGACACTCCCTCACTCACTCACTCGGACACTCCCTCACTCACTCGGACACTCCCTCACTCACTCGGACACTCCCTCACTCACTCGGACTCTCCCTCACTCACTCGGACACTCCCTCACTCTCTCGGACACACCCTCACTCACTCCGACACTCCCTCACTCACTCACTCTCCCTCACTCACTCGGACATTCCCTCACTCACTCGGACACTCCCTCACTCACTCGGACACTCCCTCACTCACTCGGACTCTCCCTCACTCACTCGGACTCTCCCTCACTCACTCGGACACTCACTCACTCGGACACTCCCTCACTCACTCGGACACTCCCTCACTCACTCAGAACTCCCTCACTCACTACCCCTCCCTCACTCACTCTCCCTCACTCCCTCACTCAGACACTCCCTCACTCACTCGGACACTCCCTCACTCACTCGGACACTCCCTCACTCACTCAGACACTCCCTCACTCACTCGGACACTGCCTCACTCCCTCACTCACTCGGACACTCCCTCACTCACTCCCTCTCCCTCACTCACTCGGACACTCCCTCACTCACTCGGACACTCCCTCACTCACTCGGACACTCCCTCACTCACTCGGACACTCCCTCACTCACTCGGACACTCCCTCACTCACTCGGACACTCCCTCACTCACTCCGACACTCCCTCACTCACTCACTCTCCCTCACTCACTCGGACACTCCCTCACTCACTCCGACACTCCCTCACTCACTCTCCCTCACTCACTCGGATGCTCCCTCACTCACTCGGACACTCCCTCACTCACTCGGACACTCCCTCACGCACTCGGACACTCCCTCACTCACTCGGAAACTCCCTCACTCACTCGGACTCTCCATCACTCACTCGGACACTCCCTCACTCACTCAGACACTCCCTCACTCACTCAGAACTCCCTCACTCACTCTCCCTCCCTCACTCACTCTACCTCACTCCCTCACTCACTCAGACACTCCCTCACTCACTCGGACACTCCCTCACTCACTTGGACACTCCCACACTCCCTCACTCATGCAGACACTCCCTCACTCACTCGGACACTCCCTCACTCACTCACTCTCCCTCATTCACTCGGACTCTCCCTCACTCACTCGAACACTCCCTCACTCACTCGGACACTCCCTCACTCACTCGGACACTCACTCACTCGGACTCTCCCTCACTCACTCACTCTCCCTCACTCACTCGGACTTTCCCTCACTCACTCACTCTCCCTCACTCACTCGGACTCTCCCTCACTCACTCGGACACTCCCTCACTCACTCGGACTCTCCCTCACTCACTCGGACACTCCCTCACTCACTCGGACACTCCCTCACTCACTCACTCTCCCTCACTCACTCGGACACTCCCTCACTCACTCGGACACTCCCTCACTCACTCGGACACTCCCTCACTCACTCGGACTCTCCCTCACTCACTCGGACTCTCCCTCACTCACTCGGACTCTCCCTCACTCACTCGGACACTCCCTCACTCACTCACTCTCCCTCACTCACTCGGACTCTCCCTCACTCACTCGGACACTCCCTCACTCACTCGGACACTCCCTCACTCACTCGGACACTCCCTCACTCACTCGGACTCTCCCTCACTCACTCGGACTCTCCCTCACTCACTCGGACTCTCCCTCACTCACTCGGACACTCCCTCACTCACTCGGACACTCCCTCACTCACTCGGACACTCCCTCACTCACTCGGACGCCCCCTCACTCACTCGGACACTCCCTCACTCACTCAGACACTCACTCGGACACTCCCTCACTCACTCAGACACTCACTCGGACACTCCCTCACTCACTCAGACACTCCCTCTCTCACTCGGACACTCACTCACTCGGACACTCCCTCACTCAGTCGGACACTCCCTCACTCACTCGGACACTCCCTCACTCACTCGGACACTCCCTCACTCACTTGGACACTCCCTCACTCACTCGGACTCTCCCTCACTCACTCGGACTCTCCCTCACTCACTCGGACACTCCCTCACTCACTCGGACACTCCCTCACTCACTCAGACACTCCCTCACTCACTCGGGCACTCCCTCACTCACTCGGACGCCCCCTCACTCACTCGGACACTCCCTCACTCACTCAGACACTCACTCGGACACTCCCTCACTCACTCAGACACTCACTCGGACACTCCCTCACTCACTCAGACACTCCCTCACTCACTCGGACACTCCCTCACTCACTCGGACACTCCCTCACTCCCTCTCCCTCACTCACTCGGACTCTCCCTCACTCACTCGGACACTCCCTCACTCACTCGGACACTCCCTCACTCACTCGGACACTCCCTCACTCACTTGGACTCTCCCTCACTCACTCGGACACTCCCTCACTCACTCGGACACTCCCTCACTCACTCGGACGCCCCCTCACTCACTCGGACACTCCCTCACTCACTCAGACACTCACTCGGACACTCCCTCACTCACTCAGACACTCACTCGGACGCTCCCTCACTCACTCAGACTCTCCCTCACTCACTCGGACTCTCCCTCACTCACTCGGACTCTCCCTCACTCACTCAGACACTCCCTCACTCACTCGGACACTCCCTCACTCCCTCTCCCTCACTCACTCGGACTCTCCCTCACTCACTCGGACACTCCCTCACTCACTCGGACACTCCCTCACTCACTCGGACGCCCCCTCACTCACTCGGACACTCCCTCACTCACTCAGACACTCACTCGGACACTCCCTCACTCACTCAGACACTCACTCGGACACTCCCTCACTCACTCAGACACTCCCTCTCTCACTCGGACACTCACTCACTTACTCGGACACTCCCTCACTCACTCGGACACTCCCTCACTCACTCGGACTCTCCCTCACTCACTCGGACACTCCCTCACTCACTCGGACACTCCCTCACTCACTCAGACACTCCCTCTCTCACTCGGACACTCCCTCACTCCCTCACTCACTCGGACACTCCCTCACTCAGACACTCCCTCACTCACTCCGACACTCCCTCTCTCACTCACTCTCCCTCACTCACTCGGACACTCACTCACTCACTCGGACTCTCCCTCACTCACTCAGACATTCCCTCACTCACTCGGACGCTCCCTCCCTCACTCGGACTCTCCCTCACTCACTCGGACACTCCCTCACTCAGACACTCCCTCACTCACTCGGACACTCCCTCACTCACTCGGACTCTCCCTCACTCACTCGGACTCTCCCTCACTCACTCGGACACTCACTCACTCACTCTCCCTCACTCACTCGGACGCTCCCTCACTCACTCGGACACTCCCTCACTCACTCGGACACTCCCTCACTCACTCGGACACTCCCTCACTCACTCACTATCCCTCACTCACTTGGACGCTCCCTCACTCACTCGGGCGCTCCCTCACCCACTCGGACACTCCCTCACTCACTCGGACACTCCCTCACTCACTCGGACACTCCCTCACTCACTCGGACTCTCCCTCACTCAGTCGGACACTCCCTCACTCACTCGGACACTCCCTCACTCACTCACTCTCCCTCACTCACTCGGACGCTCCCTCACTCACTCGGACACTCCCTCACTCACTCGGACACTCCCTCACTCACTCGGACACTCCCTCACTCACTCGCCCTCACTCACTCGGACGCTCCCTCACTCACTCGGACGCTCCCTCACTCACTCGGACGCTCCCTCACTCACTCCGACACTCCCTCACTCACTCGGACGCTCCCTCACTCACTCGGACACTCCCTCTCTCGGAAGCCCCCTCACTCACTCGGACACTCCCTCACTCACTCCCTCTCCCTCACTCACTCGGACGCCCCCTCACTCACTCGGACACTCCCTCACACACTCCCTCTCCCTCACTCACTCGGACACTCCCTCACTCACTCGGACACTCCCTCACTCACTCGGAACTCCCTCACTCACTCTCCCTCACTCACTCTCCCTCACTCCCTCACTCACTCAGACACTCCCTCACTCACTCGGAACTCCCTGACTCACTCTCCCTCCCTCACTCACTCTCCCTCACTCACTCGGACACTCCCTCACTCACTCGGACTCTCCCTCACTCACTCGGACACTCACTCACTCACTCGGACACTCCCTCACTCACTCGGACACTCCCTCACTCACTCACTCTCCCTCACTCACTCGGACGCTCCCTCACTCACTCGGACACTCCCTCACTCACTCGGACACTCCCTCACTCACTCGGACTCATCCTCACTCACTCGGACTCTCCCTCACTCACTCGGACACTCACTCACTCGGACACTACCTCACTCACTCGGACACTCCCTCACTCACTCGGACACTCCCTCACTCACTCGGACACTCCCTCACTCACTCGGACACTCCCTCACTCACTCGGACACTCCCTCACTCACTCGGACACTCCCTCACTCCCTCACTCAGTCGGACACTCCCTCACTCACTCGGACTCTCCCTCACTCACTCGGACGCCCCCTCACTCACTCGGACACTCCCTCACTCACTCGGACGCCCCCTCACTCACTCGGACACTCCCTCACTCACTCGGACACTCCCTCACTCACTCGGACTCTCCCTCACTCACTCGGACACTCCCTCACTCACTCAGACACTCACTCACTCACTCGGACACTCCCTCACTCACTCCCTCTCCCTCACTCACTCGGACACTCCCTCACTCACTCGGACACTCCCTCACTCAGACACTCCCTCACTCACTCCCTCTCCCTCACTCACTCGGACACTCCCTCACTCACTCGGACACTCCCTCACTCAGACACTCCCTCACTCACTCGGACACTCCCTCACTCACTCCCTCTCCCTCACTCACTCGGACACTCCCTCACTCACTCGGACACTCACTCACTCAGACACTCCCTCACTCACTCGGACACTCCCTCACTCACTCGGACACACCCTCACTCACTCCGACACTCCCTCACTCACTCACCCTCACTCACTCGGACGCTCCCTCACTCACTCGGACACTCCCTCACTCACTCACTCTCCCTCACTCCCTCACTCACTCGGACTCTCCCTCACTCACTCGGACTCTCCCTCACTCACTCGGACACTCCCTCACTCACTCGGACACTCCCTCACTCTCTCGGACACTCCCTCACTCACTCCGACACTCCCTCACTCACTCACTCGGACACTCCCTCACTCACTCGGACACTCCCTCACTCACTCGGACACTCCCTCACTCACTCGGACTCTCCCTCACTCACTCGGACACTCCCTCACTCTCTCGGACACACCCTCACTCACTCCGACACTCCCTCACTCACTCACTCTCCCTCACTCACTCGGACATTCCCTCACTCACTCGGACACTCCCTCACTCACTCGGACACTCCCTCACTCACTCGGACTCTCCCTCACTCACTCGGACTCTCCCTCACTCACTCGGACACTCACTCACTCGGACACTCCCTCACTCACTCGGACACTCACTCACTCACTCAGAACTCCCTCACTCACTACCCCTCCCTCACTCACTCTCCCTCACTCCCTCACTCAGACACTCCCTCACTCACTCGGACACTCCCTCACTCACTCGGACACTCCCTCACTCACTCAGACACTCCCTCACTCACTCGGACACTCCCTCACTCACTCGGACTCTCACTCACTCACTAGGACTCTCCCTCACTCACTCGGACACTCCCTCACTCACTCGGACACTCCCTCACTCACTCGGACTCTCCCTCACTCACTCGGATACTCCCTCACTCACTCGGACACTCCCTCACTCACTCGGACTCTCCCTCACTCACTCGGACACTCCCTCACTCACTTGGACACTCCCTCACTCACTCGGACACTCCCTCACTCACTCAGACACTCCCTCACTCACTCGGACACTGCCTCACTCCCTCACTCACTCGGACACTCCCTCACTCACTCCCTCTCCCTCACTCACTCGGACACTCCCTCACTCACTCGGACACTCCCTCACTCACTCGGACACTCCCTCACTCACTCGGACACTCCCTCACTCACTCGGACACTCCCTCACTCACTCGGACACTCCCTCACTCACTCCGACACTCCCTCACTCACTCACTCTCCCTCACTCACTCGGACACTCCCTCACTCACTCCGACACTCCCTCACTCACTCTCCCTCACTCACTCGGACGCTCCCTCACTCACTCGGACACTCCCTCACTCACTCGGACACTCCCTCACGCACTCGGACACTCCCTCACTCACTCGGAAACTCCCTCACTCACTCGGACTCTCCATCACTCACTCGGACACTCCCTCACTCACTCAGACACTCCCTCACTCACTCAGAACTCCCTCACTCACTCTCCCTCCCTCACTCACTCTACCTCACTCCCTCACTCACTCAGACACTCCCTCACTCACTCGGACACTCCCTCACTCACTTGGACACTCCCACACTCCCTCACTCATGCAGACACTCCCTCACTCACTCGGACACTCCCTCACTCACTCACTCTCCCTCATTCACTCGGACTCTCCCTCACTCACTCGGACACTCCCTCACTCACTCGGACACTCCCTCACTCACTCGGACACTCACTCACTCGGACTCTCCCTCACTCACTCACTCTCCCTCACTCACTCGGACTTTCCCTCACTCACTCACTCTCCCTCACTCACTCGGACTCTCCCTCACTCACTCGGACACTCCCTCACTCACTCGGACTCTCCCTCACTCACTCGGACACTCCCTCACTCACTCGGACACTCCCTCACTCACTCACTCTCCCTCACTCACTCGGACACTCCCTCACTCACTCGGACACTCCCTCACTCACTCGGACACTCCCTCACTCACTCGGACTCTCCCTCACTCACTCGGACTCTCCCTCACTCACTCGGACTCTCCCTCACTCACTCGGACACTCCCTCACTCACTCACTCTCCCTCACTCACTCGGACTCTCCCTCACTCACTCGGACACTCCCTCACTCACTCGGACACTCCCTCACTCACTCGGACACTCCCTCACTCACTCGGACTCTCCCTCACTCACTCGGACTCTCCCTCACTCACTCAGACTCTCCCTCACTCACTCGGACACTCCCTCACTCACTCGGACACTCCCTCACTCACTCGGACACTCCCTCACTCACTCGGACGCCCCCTCACTCACTCGGACACTCCCTCACTCACTCAGACACTCACTCGGACACTCCCTCACTCACTCAGACACTCACTCGGACACTCCCTCACTCACTCAGACACTCCCTCTCTCACTCGGACACTCACTCACTCGGACACTCCCTCACTCAGTCGGACACTCCCTCACTCACTCGGACACTCCCTCACTCACTCGGACACTCCCTCACTCACTTGGACACTCCCTCACTCACTCGGACTCTCCCTCACTCACTCGGACTCTCCCTCACTCACTCGGACACTCCCTCACTCACTCGGACACTCCCTCACTCACTCAGACACTCCCTCACTCACTCGGGCACTCCCTCACTCACTCGGACGCCCCCTCACTCACTCGGACACTCCCTCACTCACTCAGACACTCACTCGGACACTCCCTCACTCACTCAGACACTCACTCGGACACTCCCTCACTCACTCAGACACTCCCTCACTCACTCGGACACTCCCTCACTCACTCGGACACTCCCTCACTCCCTCTCCCTCACTCACTCGGACTCTCCCTCACTCACTCGGACACTCCCTCACTCACTCGGACACTCCCTCACTCACTCGGACACTCCCTCACTCACTTGGACTCTCCCTCACTCACTCGGACACTCCCTCACTCACTCGGACACTCCCTCACTCACTCGGACGCCCCCTCACTCACTCGGACACTCCCTCACTCACTCAGACACTCACTCGGACACTCCCTCACTCACTCAGACACTCACTCGGACGCTCCCTCACTCACTCAGACTCTCCCTCACTCACTCGGACTCTCCCTCACTCACTCGGACTCTCCCTCACTCACTCAGACACTCCCTCACTCACTCGGACACTCCCTCACTCCCTCTCCCTCACTCACTCGGACTCTCCCTCACTCACTCGGACACTCCCTCACTCACTCGGACACTCCCTCACTCACTCGGACGCCCCCTCACTCACTCGGACACTCCCTCACTCACTCAGACACTCACTCGGACACTCCCTCACTCACTCAGACACTCACTCGGACACTCCCTCACTCACTCAGACACTCCCTCTCTCACTCGGACACTCACTCACTTACTCGGACACTCCCTCACTCACTCGGACACTCCCTCACTCACTCGGACTCTCCCTCACTCACTCGGACACTCCCTCACTCACTCGGACACTCCCTCACTCACTCAGACACTCCCTCTCTCACTCGGACACTCCCTCACTCCCTCACTCACTCGGACACTCCCTCACTCAGACACTCCCTCACTCACTCCGACACTCCCTCTCTCACTCACTCTCCCTCACTCACTCGGACACTCACTCACTCACTCGGACTCTCCCTCACTCACTCAGACATTCCCTCACTCACTCGGACGCTCCCTCCCTCACTCGGACTCTCCCTCACTCACTCGGACACTCCCTCACTCAGACACTCCCTCACTCACTCGGACACTCCCTCACTCACTCGGACTCTCCCTCACTCACTCGGACTCTCCCTCACTCACTCGGACACTCACTCACTCACTCTCCCTCACTCACTCGGACGCTCCCTCACTCACTCGGACACTCCCTCACTCACTCGGACACTCCCTCACTCACTCGGACACTCCCTCACTCACTCACTATCCCTCACTCACTTGGACGCTCCCTCACTCACTCGGGCGCTCCCTCACCCACTCGGACACTCCCTCACTCACTCGGACACTCCCTCACTCACTCGGACACTCCCTCACTCACTCGGACTCTCCCTCACTCAGTCGGACACTCCCTCACTCACTCGGACACTCCCTCACTCACTCACTCTCCCTCACTCACTCGGACGCTGCCTCACTCACTCGGACACTCCCTCACTCACTCGGACACTCCCTCACTCACTCGGACACTCCCTCACTCACTCGCCCTCACTCACTCGGACGCTCCCTCACTCACTCGGACGCTCCCTCACTCACTCGGACACTCCCTCACTCACTCGGACACTCCCTCACTCACTCGGACTCTCCCTCACTCAGTCGGACACTCCCTCACTCACTCGGACACTCCCTCACTCACTCACTCTCCCTCACTCACTCGGACGCTCCCTCACTCACTCGGACACTCCCTCACTCACTCGGACACTCCCTCACTCACTCGGACACTCCCTCACTCACTCGCCCTCACTCACTCGGACGCTCCCTCACTCACTCGGACGCTCCCTCACTCACTCGGACGCTCCCTCACTCACTCCGACACTCCCTCACTCACTCGGACGCTCCCTCACTCACTCGGACACTCCCTCTCTCGGAAGCCCCCTCACTCACTCGGACACTCCCTCACTCACTCCCTCTCCCTCACTCACTCGGACGCCCCCTCACTCACTCGGACACTCCCTCACACACTCCCTCTCCCTCACTCACTCGGACACTCCCTCACTCACTCGGACACTCCCTCACTCACTCGGAACTCCCTCACTCACTCTCCCTCACTCACTCTCCCTCACTCCCTCACTCACTCAGACACTCCCTCACTCACTCGGAACTCCCTCACTCACTCTCCCTCCCTCACTCACTCTCCCTCACTCACTCGGACACTCCCTCACTCACTCGGACTCTCCCTCACTCACTCGGACACTCACTCACTCACTCGGACACTCCCTCACTCACTCGGACACTCCCTCACTCACTCACTCTCCCTCACTCACTCGGACGCTCCCTCACTCATTCGGACACTCCCTCACTCACTCGGACACTCCCTCACTCACTCGGACTCATCCTCACTCACTCGGACTCTCCCTCACTCACTCGGACACTCACTCACTCGGACACTACCTCACTCACTCGGACACTCCCTCACTCACTCGGACACTCCCTCACTCACTCGGACACTCCCTCACTCACTCGGACACTCCCTCACTCACTCGGACACTCCCTCACTCACTCGGACACTCCCTCACTCCCTCACTCAGTCGGACACTCCCTCACTCACTCGGACTCTCCCTCACTCACTCGGACGCCCCCTCACTCACTCGGACACTCCCTCACTCACTCGGACGCCCCCTCACTCACTCGGACACTCCCTCACTCACTCGGACACTCCCTCACTCACTCGGACTCTCCCTCACTCACTCGGACACTCCCTCACTCACTCAGACACTCACTCACTCACTCGGACACTCCCTCACTCACTCCCTCTGCTCACTCACTCGGACACTCCCTCACTCACTCGGACACTCCCTCACTCAGACACTCCCTCACTCACTCCCTCTCCCTCACTCACTCGGACACTCCCTCACTCACTCGGACACTCCCTCACTCAGACACTCCCTCACTCACTCGGACACTCCCTCACTCACTCCCTCTCCCTCACTCACTCGGACACTCCCTCACTCACTCGGACACTCACTCACTCAGACACTCCCTCACTCACTCGGACACTCCCTCACTCACTCGGACACACCCTCACTCACTCCGACACTCCCTCACTCACTCACCCTCACTCACTCGGACGCTCCCTCACTCACTCGGACACTCCCTCACTCACTCACTCTCCCTCACTCCCTCACTCACTCGGACTCTCCCTCACTCACTCGGACTCTCCCTCACTCACTCGGACACTCCCTCACTCACTCGGACACTCCCTCACTCTCTCGGACACTCCCTCACTCACTCCGACACTCCCTCACTCACTCACTCGGACACTCCCTCACTCACTCGGACACTCCCTCACTCACTCGGACACTCCCTCACTCACTCGGACTCTCCCTCACTCACTCGGACACTCCCTCACTCTCTCGGACACACCCTCACTCACTCCGACACTCCCTCACTCACTCACTCTCCCTCACTCACTCGGACATTCCCTCACTCACTCGGACACTCCCTCACTCACTCGGACACTCCCTCACTCACTCGGACTCTCCCTCACTCACTCGGACTCTCCCTCACTCACTCGGACACTCACTCACTCGGACACTCCCTCACTCACTCGGACACTCACTCACTCACTCAGAACTCCCTCACTCACTACCCCTCCCTCACTCACTCTCCCTCACTCCCTCACTCAGACACTCCCTCACTCACTCGGACACTCCCTCACTCACTCGGACACTCCCTCACTCACTCAGACACTCCCTCACTCACTCGGACACTCCCTCACTCACTCGGACTCTCACTCACTCACTAGGACTCTCCCTCACTCACTCGGACACTCCCTCACTCACTCGGACACTCCCTCACTCACTCGGACTCTCCCTCACTCACTCGGATACTCCCTCACTCACTCGGACACTCCCTCACTCACTCGGACTCTCCCTCACTCACTCGGACACTCCCTCACTCACTTGGACACTCCCTCACTCACTCGGACACTCCCTCACTCACTCAGACACTCCCTCACTCACTCGGACACTGCCTCACTCCCTCACTCACTCGGACACTCCCTCACTCACTCCCTCTCCCTCACTCACTCGGACACTCCCTCACTCACTCGGACACTCCCTCACTCACTCGGACACTCCCTCACTCACTCGGACACTCCCTCACTCACTCGGACACTCCCTCACTCACTCCGACACTCCCTCACTCACTCACTCTCCCTCACTCACTCGGACACTCCCTCACTCACTCCGACACTCCCTCACTCACTCTCCCTCACTCACTCGGACGCTCCCTCACTCACTCGGACACTCCCTCACTCACTCGGACACTCCCTCACGCACTCGGACACTCCCTCACTCACTCGGAAACTCCCTCACTCACTCGGACTCTCCATCACTCACTCGGACACTCCCTCACTCACTCAGACACTCCCTCACTCACTCAGAACTCCCTCACTCACTCTCCCTCCCTCACTCACTCTACCTCACTCCCTCACTCACTCAGACACTCCCTCACTCACTCGGACACTCCCTCACTCACTTGGACACTCCCACACTCCCTCACTCATGCAGACACTCCCTCACTCACTCGGACACTCCCTCACTCACTCACTCTCCCTCATTCACTCGGACTCTCCCTCACTCACTCGGACACTCCCTCACTCACTCGGACACTCCCTCACTCACTCGGACACTCACTCACTCGGACTCTCCCTCACTCACTCACTCTCCCTCACTCACTCGGACTTTCCCTCACTCACTCACTCTCCCTCACTCACTCGGACTCTCCCTCACTCACTCGGACACTCCCTCACTCACTCGGACTCTCCCTCACTCACTCGGACACTCCCTCACTCACTCGGACACTCCCTCACTCACTCACTCTCCCTCACTCACTCGGACACTCCCTCACTCACTCGGACACTCCCTCACTCACTCGGACACTCCCTCACTCACTCGGACTCTCCCTCACTCACTCGGACTCTCCCTCACTCACTCGGACTCTCCCTCACTCACTCGGACACTCCCTCACTCACTCACTCTCCCTCACTCACTCGGACTCTCCCTCACTCACTCGGACACTCCCTCACTCACTCGGACACTCCCTCACTCACTCGGACACTCCCTCACTCACTCGGACTCTCCCTCACTCACTCGGACTCTCCCTCACTCACTCGGACTCTCCCTCACTCACTCGGACACTCCCTCACTCACTCGGACACTCCCTCACTCACTCGGACACTCCCTCACTCACTCGGACGCCCCCTCACTCACTCGGACACTCCCTCACTCACTCAGACACTCACTCGGACACTCCCTCACTCACTCAGACACTCACTCGGACACTCCCTCACTCACTCAGACACTCCCTCTCTCACTCGGACACTCACTCACTCGGACACTCCCTCACTCAGTCGGACACTCCCTCACTCACTCGGACACTCCCTCACTCACTCGGACACTCCCTCACTCACTTGGACACTCCCTCACTCACTCGGACTCTCCCTCACTCACTCGGACTCTCCCTCACTCACTCGGACACTCCCTCACTCACTCGGACACTCCCTCACTCACTCAGACACTCCCTCACTCACTCGGGCACTCCCTCACTCACTCGGACGCCCCCTCACTCACTCGGACACTCCCTCACTCACTCAGACACTCACTCGGACACTCCCTCACTCACTCAGACACTCACTCGGACACTCCCTCACTCACTCAGACACTCCCTCACTCACTCGGACACTCCCTCACTCACTCGGACACTCCCTCACTCCCTCTCCCTCACTCACTCGGACTCTCCCTCACTCACTCGGACACTCCCTCACTCACTCGGACACTCCCTCACTCACTCGGACACTCCCTCACTCACTTGGACTCTCCCTCACTCACTCGGAAACTCCCTCACTCACTCGGACACTCCCTCACTCACTCGGACGCCCCCTCACTCACTCGGACACTCCCTCACTCACTCAGACACTCACTCGGACACTCCCTCACTCACTCAGACACTCACTCGGACGCTCCCTCACTCACTCAGACTCTCCCTCACTCACTCGGACTCTCCCTCACTCACTCGGACTCTCCCTCACTCACTCAGACACTCCCTCACTCACTCGGACACTCCCTCACTCCCTCTCCCTCACTCACTCGGACTCTCCCTCACTCACTCGGACACTCCCTCACTCACTCGGACACTCCCTCACTCACTCGGACGCCCCCTCACTCACTCGGACACTCCCTCACTCACTCAGACACTCACTCGGACACTCCCTCACTCACTCAGACACTCACTCGGACACTCCCTCACTCACTCAGACACTCCCTCTCTCACTCGGACACTCACTCACTTACTCGGACACTCCCTCACTCACTCGGACACTCCCTCACTCACTCGGACTCTCCCTCACTCACTCGGACACTCCCTCACTCACTCGGACACTCCCTCACTCACTCAGACACTCCCTCTCTCACTCGGACACTCCCTCACTCCCTCACTCACTCGGACACTCCCTCACTCAGACACTCCCTCACTCACTCCGACACTCCCTCTCTCACTCACTCTCCCTCACTCCCTCGGACACTCACTCACTCACTCGGACTCTCCCTCACTCACTCAGACATTCCCTCACTCACTCGGACGCTCCCTCCCTCACTCGGACTCTCCCTCACTCACTCGGACACTCCCTCACTCAGACACTCCCTCACTCACTCGGACACTCCCTCACTCACTCGGACTCTGCCTCACTCACTCGGACTCTCCCTCACTCACTCGGACACTCACTCACTCACTCTCCCTCACTCACTCGGACGCTCCCTCACTCACTCGGACACTCCCTCACTCACTCGGACACTCCCTCACTCACTCGGACACTCCCTCACTCACTCACTATCCCTCACTCACTTGGACGCTCCCTCACTCACTCGGGCGCTCCCTCACCCACTCGGACACTCCCTCACTCACTCGGACACTCCCTCACTCACTCGGACACTCCCTCACTCACTCGGACTCTCCCTCACTCAGTCGGACACTCCCTCACTCACTCGGACACTCCCTCACTCACTCACTCTCCCTCACTCACTCGGACGCTGCCTCACTCACTCGGACACTCCCTCACTCACTCGGACACTCCCTCACTCACTCGGACACTCCCTCACTCACTCGCCCTCACTCACTCGGACGCTCCCTCACTCACTCGGACGCTCCCTCACTCACTCGGACGCTCCCTCACTCACTCCGACACTCCCTCACTCACTCGGACGCTCCCTCACTCACTCGGACACTCCCTCACTCGGAAGCCCCCTCACTCACTCGGACACTCCCTCACTCACTCCCTCTCCCTCACTCACTCGGACGCCCCCTCACTCACTCGGACACTCCCTCACACACTCCCTCTCCCTCACTCACTCGGACACTCCCTCACTCACTCGGACACTCCCTCACTCACTCGGAACTCCCTCACTCACTCTCCCTCACTCACTCTCCCTCACTCCCTCACTCACTCAGACACTCCCTCACTCACTCGGAACTCCCTCACTCACTCTCCCTCCCTCACTCACTCTCCCTCACTCACTCGGACACTCCCTCACTCACTCGGACACTCCCTCACTCACTCGGACTCTCCCTCACTCACTCGGACACTCCCTCACTCACTCGGACACTCCCTCACTCACTCGGACACTCCCTCACTCACTCGGACACTCCCTCACTCACTCGGACACTCCCTCACTCACTCGGACACTCCCTCACTCACTCGGACACTCACTCACTCACTCGGACACTCACTCACTCGGACACTCCCTCACTCACTCGGACTCTCCCTCACTCACTCGGACACTCACTCACTCACTCGGACACTCCCTCACTCACTCCGACACTCCCTCACTCACTCACTCTCCCTCACTCACTCGGACGCTCCCTCACTCACTCGGACACTCCCTCACTCACTCGGACACTCCCTCACTCACTCGGACACTCCCTCACTCACTCGGACTCATCCTCACTCACTCGGACTCTCCCTCACTCACTCGGACACTCACTCACTCGGACACTCCCTCACTCACTCGGACACTCCCTCACTCACTCGGACACTCCCTCACTCCCTCACTCACTCGGACAATCCCTCACTCACTCGGACTCTCCCTCACTCACTCGGACGCCCCCTCACTCACTCGGACACTCCCTCACTCACTCGGACGCCCCCTCACTCACTCGGACACTCCCTCACTCACTCGGACACTCCCTCACTCACTCGGACTATCCCTCACTCACTCGGACACTCCCTCACTCACTCAGACACTCACTCACTCACTCGGACACTCCCTCACTCACTCCCTCTCCCTCACTCACTCGGACACTCCCTCACTCACTCGGACACTCCCTCACTCACACACTCCCTCACTCACTCGGACACTCCCTCACTCACTCCATCTCCCTCACTCACTCGGACACTCCCTCACTCACTCGGACACTCCCTCACTCAGACACTCCCTCACTCACTCGGACACTCCCTCACTCACTCAGACACACCCTCACTCACTCCGACACTCCCTCACTCACTCACCCTCACTCACTCGGACGCTCCCTCACTCACTCGGACACTCCCTCACTCACTCACTCTCCCTCACTCCCTCACTCACTCGGACTCTCCCTCACTCACTCGGACTCTCCCTCACTCACTCGGACACTCCCTCACTCACTCGGACACTCCCTCACTCTCTCGGACACTCCCTCACTCACTCCGACACTCCCTCACTCACTCACTCGGACACTCCCTCACTCACCCGGACACTCCCTCACTCACTCGGACAATCCTCACTCACTCGGACTCTCCCTCACTCACTCGGACTCTCCCTCACTCACCCGGACACTCCCTCACTCTCTCGGACACACCCTCACTCACTCCGACACTCCCTCACTCACTCACTCTCCCTCACTCACTCGGACATTCCCTCACTCACTCGGACACTCCCCCACTCACTCGGACTCTCCCTCACTCACTCGGACACTCCCTCACTCACTCAGAACTCCCTCACTCACTCTCCCTCCCTCACTCACTCTCCCTCACTCCCTCACTCAGACACTCCCTCACTCACTCGGACACTCCCTCACTCACTCGGACACTCCCTCACTCACTCAGACACTCCCTCACTCACTCGGACACTCCCTCACTCACTCGGACTCTCCCTCACTCACTAGGACTCTCCCTCACTCACTCGGACGCTCCCTCACTCACTCGGACACTCCCTCACTCACTCGGAATCTCCCTCACTCACTCGGACACTCCCTCACTCACTCGGACACTCCCTCACTCACTCGGACTCTCCCTCACTCACTCGGACACTCCCTCACTCACTCGGACACTCCCTCACTCACTCGGACACTCCCTCACTCACTCAGACACTCCCTCACTCACTCGGACACTGCCTCACTCCCTCACTCACTCGGACACTCCCTCACTCACTCACTCTCCCTCACTCACTCGGACACTCCCTCACTCACTCGGACACTCCCTCACTCAGACACTCCCTCACTCACTCGGACACTCCCTCACTCACACGGACACTCCCTCACTCACTCGGACACTCCCTCACTCACTCACTCACCCTCACTCACTCGGACACTCCCTCACTCACTCCGACACTCCCTCACTCACTCTCCCTCACTCACTCGGACGCTCCCTCACTCACTCGGACACTCCCTCACTCACTCGGACACTCCCTCATGCACTCGGACACTCCCTCACTCACTCGGACTCTCCCTCACTCACTCGGACTCTCCCTCACTCACTCGGACACTCACTCATTCGGACACTACCTCACTCACTCGGACACTCCCTCACTCACTCGGAAACTCCCTCACTCACTCGGACTCTCCATCACTCACTCGGACACTCCCTCACTCACTCAGACACTCCCTCACTCACTCAGAACTCCCTCACTCACTCTCCCTCCCTCACTCACTCTACCTCACTCCCTCATGGTCCCTCATGGTAGACTAGTACAAAAGGTGAAGTCACACGGGATCAGGGGTGAACTGGCAAGGTGGATACAGAACTGGCTAGGCCATAGAAGGCAGAGGGTAGCAATGGAGGGATGCTTTTCTAATTGGAGGGCTGTGACCAGTGGTGTTCCACAGGGATCAGTGCTGGGACCTTTGCTCTTTGTAGTATATATAAATGATTTGGAGGAAAATGTAACTGGTCTGATTAGTAAGTTTGCAGACGACACAAAGGTTGGTGGAATTGCGGATAGCGATGAGGACTGTCTGAGGATACAGCAGGATTTAGATTGTCTGGAGACTTGGGCGGAGAGATGGCAGATGGAGTTTAACCTGGACAAATGTGAGGTAATGCATTTTGGAAGGGCTAATGCAGGTAGGGAATATACAGTGAATGGTAGAACCCTCAAGAGTATTGAAAGTCAAAGAGATCTAGGAGTACAGGTCCACAGGTCATTGAAAGGGGCTACACAGGTGGAGAAGGTAGTCAAGAAGGCATACGGCATGCTTGCCTTCATTGGCCGGGGCATTGAGTATAAGAATTGGCAAGTCATGTTGCAGCTGTATAGAACCTTAGTTAGGCCACACTTGGAGTATAGTGTTCAATTCTGGTCGCCACACTACCAGAAGGATGTGGAGGCTTTAGAGAGGGTGCAGAAGAGATTTACCAGGATGTTGCCTGGTATGGAGGGCATTAGCTATGAGGAGCGGTTGAATAAACTCGGTTTGTTCTCACTGGAACGAAGGAGGTTGAGGGGAGACCTGATAGAGGTCTACAAAATTATGAGGGGCATAGACAGAGTGGATAGTCAGAGGCTTTTCCCCAGGGTAGAGGGGTCAATTACTAGGGGGCATAGGTTTAAGGTGAGAGGGGCAAGGTTTAGAGTAGATGTACGAGGCAAGTTTTTTACGCAGAGGGTAGTGGGTGCCTGGAACTCGCTACCGGAGGAGGTAGTGGAAGCAGGGACGATAGGGACATTTAAGGGGCATCTTGACAAATATATGAATAGGATGGGAATAGAAGGATACGGACCCAGGAAGTGTAGAAGATTGTAGTTTAGTCGGGCAGCATGGTCGGCACGGGCTTGGAGGGCCGAAGGGCCTGTTCCTGTGCTGTACATTTCTTTGTTCTTTGTTCTTTGTTCTCACTCACTCAGACACTCCCTCACTCACTCGGACACTCCCTCACTCATTCGGACACTCCCTCACTCCCTCACTCATGCAGACACTCCCTCACTCACTCGGACACTCCCTCACTCACTCGGACGCCCCCTCACTCACTCGGACACTCCCTCACTCACTCACTCTCCCTCATTCATTCGGACTCTCCCTCACTCACTCGGACACTCCCTCACTCACTCGGACACTCCCTCACTCACTCGGACACTCACTCACTCGGACTCTCCCTCACTCACTCACTCTCCCTCACTCACTCGGACTCTCCCTCACTCACTCACTCTCCCTCACTCACTCGGACTCTCCCTCACTCACTCGGACACTCCCTCACTCACTCGGACTCTCCCTCACTCACTCGGACACTCCCTCACTCACTCAGACACTCCCTCACTCACTCACTCTCCCTCACTCACTCGGACACTCCCTCACTCACTCGGACACTCCCTCACTCACTCGGACACTCCCTCACTCACTCGGACTCTCCCTCACTCACTCGGACTCTCCCTCACTCACTCGGACTCTCCCTCACTCACTCGGACACTCCCTCACTCACTCACTCTCCCTCACTCACTCGGACTCTCCCTCACTCACTCGGACACTCCCTCACTCACTCGGACACTCCCTCACTCACTCGGACACTCCCTCACTCACTCGGACTCTCCCTCACTCACTCGGACTCTCCCTCACTCACTCGGACACTCCCTCACTCACTCGGACACTCCCTCACTCACTCGGACACCCCTTCACTCACTCGGACACTCCCTCACTCACTCAGACACTCACTTGGACACTCCCTCACTCACTCAGACACTCACTCGGACACTCCCTCACTCACTCAGACACTCCCTCTCTCACTCGGACACTCACTCACTCACTCGGACACTCCCTCACTCGGACACTCCCTCACTCACTCGGACACTCCCTCACTCACTCGGACACTCCCTCACTCACTCGGACACTCCCTCACCCACTCGGACTCTCCCTCACTCACTCGGACTCTCCCTCACTCACTCGGACACTCCCTCACTCACTCGGACACTCCCTCACTCACTCAGACACTCCCTCACTCACTCGGACACTCCCTCACTCACTCGGACACTCCCTCACTCACTCGGACGCCCCCTCACTCACTCGGACACTCCCTCACTCACTCAGACACTCACTCGGACACTCCCTCACTCACTCAGACACTCACTCGGACACTCCCTCACTCACTCAGACACTCCCTCACTCACTCGGACACTCCCTCACTCACTCGGACACTCCCTCACTCCCTCTCCCTCACTCACTCGGACTCTCCCTCACTCACTCGGACACTCCCTCACTCACTCGGACACTCCCTCACTCACTCGGACACTCCCTCACTCACTCGGACTCTCCCTCACTCACTCGGTCACTCCCTCACTCACTCGGACACTCCCTCACTCACTCGGACGCCCCCTCACTCACTCGGACACTCCCTCACTCACTCAGACACTCACTCGGACACTCCCTCACTCACTCAGACACTCACTCGGACGCTCCCTCACTCACTCAGACTCTCCCTCACTCACTCGGACTCTCCCTCACTCACTCAGACACTCCCTCACTCACTCGGACACTCCCTCACTCCCTCTCCCTCACTCACTCGGACTCTCCCTCACTCACTCGGACACTCCCTCACTCACTCGGACACTCCCTCACTCACTCGGACTCTCCCTCACTCACTCGGACACTCCCTCACTCACTCGGACACTACCTCACTCACTCGGACACTCCCTCACTCACTCGGAAACTCCCTCACTCACTCGGACTCTCCCTCACTCACTCGGACACTCCCTCACTCACTCGGACACTCCCTCACTCACTCGGACACTCCCTCACTCACTCGGACACTCACTCACTCGGACTCTCCCTCACTCACTCACTCTCCCTCACTCACTCGGACTCTCCCTCACTCACTCACTCTCCCTCACTCACTCGGACTCTCCCTCACTCACTCGGACACTCCCTCACTCACTCGGACTCTACCTCACTCACTCGGACACTCCCTCACTCACTCGGACACTCCCTCACTCACTCACTCTCCCTCACTCACTCGGACACTCCCTCACTCACTCGGACACTCCCTCACTCACTCGGACACTCCCTCACTCACTCGGACTCTCCCTCACTCACTCGGACTCTCCCTCACTCACTCGGACTCTCCCTCACTCACTCGGACACTCCCTCACTCACTCACTCTCCCTCACTCACTCGTACACTGCCTCACTCACTCGGACACTCCCTCACTCACTCGGACACTCCCTCACTCACTCGGACACTCCCTCACTCACTCGGACACTCCCTCACTCACTCGGACACTCCCTCACTCACTCGGACTCTCCCTCACTCACTCGGACTCTCCCTCACCCACTCAGACACTCCCTCACTCACTCGGACACTCCCTCACTCACTCGGACGTCCCCTCACTCACTCGGACACTCCCTCACTCACTCAGACACTCACTCGGACACTCCCTCACTCACTCAGACACTCACTCGGACACTCCCTCACTCACTCAGACACTCACTCACTCACTCGGACACTCCCTCACTCACTCGGACACTCCCTCACTCACTCAGACACTCCCTCCCTCACTTGGACACTCCCTCACTCACTCAGACACTCCCTCACTCACTCGGACGCCCCCTCACTCACTCGGACACTCCCTCACTCACTCAGACACTCACTCGGACACTCCCTCACTCACTCAGACACTCACTCGGACACTCCCTCACTCACTCAGACACTCCCTCACTCACTCGGACACTCCCTCACTCACTCAGACACTCCCTCACTCCCTCTCCCTCACTCACTCGGACTCTCCCTCACTCACTCGGACACTCCCTCACTCACTCGGACACTCCCTCACTCCCTCTCCCTCACTCACTCGGACTCTCCCTCACTCACTCGGACACTCCCTCACTCACTCGGACGCTCCCTCACTCACTCGGACGCCCCCTCACTCACTCGGACACTCCCTCACTCACTCAGAAACTCACTCGGACACTCCCTCACTCACTCAGACACTCACTCGGACGCTCCCTCACTCACTCAGACTCTTCCTCACTCACTCGGACTCTCCCTCACTCACTCGGACTCTCCCTCACTCACTCAGACACTCCCTCACTCACTCAGACACTCCCTCACTCCCTCTCCCTCACTCACTCGGACTCTCCCTCACTCACTCGGACACTCCCTCACTCACTCGGACCCTCCCTCACTCACTCGGACGCCCCCTCACTCACTCGGACACTCCCTCACTCACTCAGACACTCACTCGGACACTCCCTCACTCACTCAGACACTCACTCGGACACTCCCTCACTCACTCAGACACTCCCTCTCTCACTCGGACACTCACTCACTCACTCGGACACTCCCTCACTCACTCGGACACTCCCTCACTCACTCGGACTCTCCCTCACTCACTCGGACACTCCCTCACTCACTCGGACACTCCCTCACTCACTCAGACACTCCCTCACTCACTCGGACACTCCCTCACTCACTCACTCTCCCTCACTCACTCGGACACTCACTCACTCACTCGGACTCTCCCTCACTCACTCAGACACTCCCTCACTCACTCGGACGCTCCCTCCCTCACTCGGACTCTCCCTCACTCACTCGGACACTCCCTCACTCAGACACTCCCTCACTCACTCGGACACTCCCTCACTCACTCGGACTCTCCCTCACTCACTCGGACACTCCCTCACTCACTCGGACACTCCCTCACTCACTCGGACTCTCCCTCACTCACTCGGACACTCACTCACTCACTCTCCCTCACTCACTCGGACGCTCCCTCACTCACTCGGACACTCCCTCACTCACTCGGACACTCCCTCACTCACTCGGACACTCCCTCACTCACTCACTCTCCCTCACTCACTCGGACGCTCCCTCACTCACTCGGACGCTCCCTCACTCACTCGGACACTCCCTCACTCACTCGGACACTCCCTCACTCACTCGGACACTCCCTCACTCACTCGGACTCTCCCTCACTCACTCGGACACTCCCTCACTCACTCACTCACCCTCACTCACTCGGACGCTCCCTCACTCACTCGGACGCTCCCTCACTCACTCCGACACTCCCTCACTCACTCGGACGCTCCCTCACTCACTCGGACACTCCCTCACTCACTCGGACACTACCTCCCTCACTCACTCGGACACTCACTCACTCCGACACTCCCTCACTCACTCGGACACTCCCTCACTCACTCTCCCTCACTCACTCGGACGCTCCCTCACTCACTCGGACACTCCCTCACTCACTCGGACACTACCTCCCTCACTCACTCGGACACTCACTCACTCCGACACTCCCTCACTCACTCGGACTCTCACTCACTCACTCTCCCTCACTCACTCCGACACTCCCTCACTCACACGGACACTCCCTCACTCACTCGGACTCTCCCTCACTCACTCGGACTCTCCCTCACTCACTCGGACTCTCCCTCACTCACTCGGACACTCACTCACTCGGACACTCACTCACTCACTCTCCCTCACTCACTCGGACGCTCCCTCACTCACTCGGACTCTCCCTCACTCACTCGGACTCTCCCTCACTCACTCGGACTCTCCCTCACTCACTCGGACTCTCCCTCACTCACTCGGACACTCACTCACTCGGACACTACCTCACTCACTCGGACACTCCCTCACTCACTCGGAAACTCCCTCACTCACTCGGACTCTCACTCACTCACTCGGACACTCCCTCACTCACTCGGACACTCCCTCACTCACTCGGACATTCCCTCACTCACTCGGACATTCCCTCACTCACTCGGACACTCACTCACTCGGACTCTCCCTCACTCACTCACTCTCCCTCACTCACTCGGACTCTCCCTCACTCACTCACTCTCCCTCACTCACTCGGACTCTCCCTCACTCACTCGGACACTCCCTCACTCACTCGGACTCTACCTCACTCACTCGGACACTCCCTCACTCACTCGGACACTCCCTCACTCACTCACTCTCCCTCACTCACTCGGACACTCCCTCACTCACTCGGACACTCCCTCACTCACTCGGACACTCCCTCACTCACTCGGACTCTCCCTCACTCACTCGGACTCTCCCTCACTCACTCGGACTCTCCCTCACTCACTCGGACACTCCCTCACTCACTCACTCTCCCTCACTCACTTGGACTCTGCCTCACTCACTCGGACACTCCCTCACTCACTCGGACACTCCCTCACTCACTCGGACTCTCCCTCACTCACTCGGACTCTCCCTCACTCACTCGGACTCTCCCTCACTCACTCGGACTCTCCCTCACTCACTCGGACTCTCCCTCACTCACTCAGACACTCCCTCACTCACTCGGACACTCCCTCACTCACTCGGACACTCCCTCACTCACTCGGACACTCCCTCACTCACTCGGACGTCCCCTCAATCACTCGGACACTCCCTCACTCACTCAGACACTCACTCGGACACTCCCTCACTCACTCAGACACTCCCTCTCTCACTCGGACACTCCCTCACTCACTCGGACACTCCCTCACTCACTCGGACACTCCCTCACTCACTCGGACACTCCCTCACTCACTCGGACACTCCCTCACTCACTCAGACACTCCCTCACTCACTCGGACACTCCCTCACTCACTCAGACACTCCCTCACTCACTCGGACGCCCCCTCACTCACTCGGACACTCCCTCACTCACTCAGACACTCACTCGGACACTCCCTCACTCACTCAGACACTCACTCGGACACTCCCTCACTCACTCAGACACTCCCTCACTCACTCGGACACTCCCTCACTCACTCGGACACTCCCTCACTCCCTCTCCCTCACTCACTCGGACTCTCCCTCACTCACTCGGACACTCCCTCACTCACTCGGACACTCCCTCACTCCCTCTCCCTCACTCACTCGGACTCTCCCTCACTCACTCGGACACTCCCTCACTCACTCGGACGCTCCCTCACTCACTCAGACGCCCCCTCACTCACTCGGACACTCCCTCACTCACTCAGACACTCACTCGGACACTCCCTCACTCACTCAGACACTCACTCGGACGCTCCCTCACTCACTCAGACTCTCCCTCACTCACTCGGACTCTCCCTCACTCACTCGGACTCTCCCTCACTCACTCAGACACTCCCTCACTCACTCGGACACTCCCTCACTCCCTCTCCCTCACTCACTCGGACTCTCCCTCACTCACTCGGACACTCCCTCACTCACTCGGACACTCCCTCACTCACTCGGACGTCCCCTCACTCACTCGGACACTCCCTCACTCACTCAGACACTCACTCGGACACTCCCTCACTCACTCAGACACTCCCTCTCTCACTCGGACACTCGCTCACTCACTCGGACACTCCCTCACTCACTCGGACACTCCCTCATTCACTCGGACACTCCCTCACTCACTCGGACACTCCCTCACTCACTCGGACACTCCCTCACTCACTCAGACACTCCCTCACTCACTCGGACACTCCCTCACTCACTCAGACACTCCCTCACTCACTCGGACGCCCCCTCACTCACTCGGACACTCCCTCACTCACTCAGACACTCACTCGGACACTCCCTCACTCACTCAGACACTCACTCGGACACTCCCTCACTCACTCGGACACTCCCTCACTCACTCGGACACTCCCTCACTCCCTCTCCCTCACTCACTCGGACTCTCCCTCACTCACTCGGACACTCCCTCACTCACTCGGACACTCCCTCACTCCCTCTCCCTCACTCACTCGGACTCTCCCTCACTCACTCGGACACTCCCTCACTCACTCGGACGCTCCCTCACTCACTCGGACGCCCCCTCACTCACTCGGACACTCCCTCACTCACTCAGACACTCACTCGGACACTCCCTCACTCACTCAGACACTCACTCGGATGCTCCCTCACTCACTCAGACTCTCCCTCACTCACTCGGACTCTCCCTCACTCACTCGGACTCTCCCTCACTCACTCAGACACTCCCTCACTCACTCGGACACTCCCTCACTCCCTCTCCCTCACTCACTCGGACTCTCCCTCACTCACTCGGACACTCCCTCACTCACCCGGACCCTCCGTCACTCACTCGGACGCCCCCTCACTCACTCGGACACTCCCTCACTCACTCAGACACTCACTCGGACACTCCCTCACTCACTCAGACACTCACTCGGACACTCCCTCACTCACTCAGACACTCCCTCTCTCACTCGGACACTCACTCACTCACTCGGACACTCCCTCACTCACCCGGACACTCCCTCACTCACTCGGACACTCCCTCACTCACTCGGACTCTCCCTCATTCACTCGGACTCTCCCTCACTCACTCGGACACTCCCTCACTCACTCAGACACTCCCTCACTCACTCGGACACTCCCTCACTCACTCACTCTCCCTCACTCACTCGGACACTCACTCACTCGGACTCTCCCTCACTCACTCAGACACTCCCTCACTCACTCGGACACTCCCTCACTCACTCACTCTCCCTCACTCACTCGGACACTCACTCACTCACTCGGACTCTCCCTCACTCACTCAGACACTCCCTCACTCACTCGGACGCTCCCTCCCTCACTCGGACTCTCCCTCACTCACTCGGACACTCCCTCACTCAGACACTCCCTCACTCACTCGGACACTCCCTCACTCACTCGGACTCTCCCTCACTCACTCGGACACTCCCTCACTCACTCGGACACTCCCTCACTCACTCGGACTCTCCCTCACTCACTCGGACACTCACTCACTCACTCTCCCTCACTCACTCGGACGCTCCCTCACTCACTCGGACACTCCCTCACTCACTCGGACACTCCCTCACTCACTCGGACACTCCCTCACTCACTCACTCTCCCTCACTCACTCGGACGCTCCCTCACTCACTCGGACGCTCCCTCACTCACTCGGACACTCCCTCACTCACTCGGACACTCCCTCACTCACTCGGACACTCCCTCACTCACTCGGACTCTCCCTCACTCACTCGGACACTCCCTCACTCACTCACTCACCCTCACTCACTCGGACGCTCCCTCACTCACTCGAACGCTCCCTCACTCACTCCGACACTCCCTCACTCACTCGGACGCTCCCTCACTCACTCGGACACTCCCTCACTCACTCGGACACTACCTCCCTCACTCACTCGGACACTCACTCACTCCGACACTCCCTCACTCACTCGGACACTCCCTCACTCACTCTCCCTCACTCACTCGGACGCTCCCTCACTCACTCGGACACTCCCTCACTCACTCGGACACTACCTCCCTCACTCACTCGGACACTCACTCACTCCGACACTCCCTCACTCACTCGGACTCTCACTCACTCACTCTCCCTCACTCACTCCGACACTCCCTCACTCACACGGACACTCCCTCACTCACTCGGACTCTCCCTCACTCACTCGGACTCTCCCTCACTCACTCGGACTCTCCCTCACTCACTCGGACACTCACTCACTCGGACACTCACTCACTCACTCTCCCTCACTCACTCGGACGCTCCCTCACTCACTCGGACTCTCCCTCACTCACTCGGACTCTCCCTCACTCACTCGGACTCTCCCTCACTCACTCGGACTCTCCCTCACTCACTCGGACACTCACTCACTCGGACACTACCTCACTCACTCGGACACTCCCTCACTCACTCGGAAACTCCCTCACTCACTCGGACTCTCACTCACTCACTCGGACACTCCCTCACTCACTCGGACACTCCCTCACTCACTCGGACATTCCCTCACTCACTCGGACATTCCCTCACTCACTCGGACACTCACTCACTCGGACTCTCCCTCACTCACTCACTCTCCCTCACTCACTCGGACTCTCCCTCACTCACTCACTCTCCCTCACTCACTCGGACTCTCCCTCACTCACTCGGACACTCCCTCACTCACTCGGACTCTACCTCACTCACTCGGACACTCCCTCACTCACTCGGACACTCCCTCACTCACTCACTCTCCCTCACTCACTCGGACACTCCCTCACTCACTCGGACACTCCCTCACTCACTCGGACACTCCCTCACTCACTCGGACTCTCCCTCACTCACTCGGACCCTCCCTCACTCACTCGGACTCTCCCTCACTCACTCGGACACTCCCTCACTCACTCACTCTCCCTCACTCACTCGGACACTCCCTCACTCACTCGGACACTCCCTCACTCACTCGGACTCTCCCTCACTCACTCGGACTCTCCCTCACTCACTCGGACTCTCCCTCACTCACTCGGACTCTCCCTCACTCACTCGGACTCTCCCTCACTCACTCAGACACTCCCTCACTCACTCGGACACTCCCTCACTCACTCGGACACTCCCTCACTCACTCGGACACTCCCTCACTCACTCGGACGTCCCCTCAATCACTCGGACACTCCCTCACTCACTCAGACACTCACTCGGACACTCCCTCACTCACTCAGACACTCCCTCTCTCACTCGGACACTCACTCACTCACTCGGACACTCCCTCACTCACTCGGACACTCCCTCACTCACTCGGACACTCCCTCACTCACTCGGACACTCCCTCACTCACTCGGACACTCCCTCACTCACTCAGACACTCCCTCACTCACTCGGACACTCCCTCACTCACTCAGACACTCCCTCACTCACTCGGACGCCCCCTCACTCACTCGGACACTCCCTCACTCACTCAGACACTCACTCGGACACTCCCTCACTCACTCAGACACTCACTCGGACACTCCCTCACTCACTCAGACACTCCCTCACTCACTCGGACACTCCCTCACTCACTCGGACACTCCCTCACTCCCTCTCCCTCACTCACTCGGACTCTCCCTCACTCACTCGGACACTCCCTCACTCACTCGGACACTCCCTCACTCCCTCTCCCTCACTCACTCGGACTCTCCCTCACTCACTCGGACACTCCCTCACTCACTCGGACGCTCCCTCACTCACTCGGACGCCCCCTCACTCACTCGGACACTCCCTCACTCACTCAGACACTCACTCGGACACTCCCTCACTCACTCAGACACTCACTCGGACGCTCCCTCACTCACTCAGACTCTCCCTCACTCACTCGGACTCTCCCTCACTCACTCGGACTCTCCCTCACTCACTCAGACACTCCCTCACTCACTCGGACACTCCCTCACTCCCTCTCCCTCACTCACTCGGACTCTCCCTCACTCACTCGGACACTCCCTCACTCACTCGGACACTCCCTCACTCACTCGGACGTCCCCTCACTCACTCGGACACTCCCTCACTCACTCAGACACTCACTCGGACACTCCCTCACTCACTCAGACACTCCCTCTCTCACTCGGACACTCGCTCACTCACTCGGACACTCCCTCACTCACTCGGACACTCCCTCATTCACTCGGACACTCCCTCACTCACTCGGACACTCCCTCACTCACTCGGACACTCCCTCACTCACTCAGACACTCCCTCACTCACTCGGACACTCCCTCACTCACTCAGACACTCCCTCACTCACTCGGACGCCCCCTCACTCACTCGGACACTCCCTCACTCACTCAGACACTCACTCGGACACTCCCTCACTCACTCAGACACTCACTCGGACACTCCCTCACTCACTCAGACACTCCCTCACTCACTCGGACACTCCCTCACTCACTCGGACACTCCCTCACTCCCTCTCCCTCACTCACTCGGACTCTCCCTCACTCACTCGGACACTCCCTCACTCACTCGGACACTCCCTCACTCCCTCTCCCTCACTCACTCGGACTCTCCCTCACTCACTCGGACACTCCCTCACTCACTCGGACGCTCCCTCACTCACTCGGACGCCCCCTCACTCACTCGGACACTCCCTCACTCACTCAGACACTCACTCGGACACTCCCTCACTCACTCAGACACTCACTCGGATGCTCCCTCACTCACTCAGACTCTCCCTCACTCACTCGGACTCTCCCTCACTCACTCGGACTCTCCCTCACTCACTCAGACACTCCCTCACTCACTCGGACACTCCCTCACTCCCTCTCCCTCACTCACTCGGACTCTCCCTCACTCACTCGGACGCCCCCTCACTCACTCGGACACTCCCTCACTCACTCAGACACTCACTCGGACACTCCCTCACTCACTCAGACACTCACTCGGACACTCCCTCACTCACTCAGACACTCCCTCTCTCACTCGGACACTCACTCACTCACTCGGACACTCCCTCACTCACCCGGACACTCCCTCACTCACTCGGACACTCCCTCACTCACTCGGACTCTCCCTCATTCACTCGGACTCTCCCTCACTCACTCGGACACTCCCTCACTCACTCAGACACTCCCTCACTCACTCGGACACTCCCTCACTCACTCACTCTCCCTCACTCACTCGGACACTCACTCACTCGGACTCTCCCTCACTCACTCAGACACTCCCTCACTCACTCGGACGCTCCCTCCCTCACTCGGACTCTCCCTCACTCTCTCGGACTCTCCCTCACTCAGACACTCCCTCACTCACTCGGACACTCCCTCACTCACTCGGACTCTCCCTCACTCACTCGGACACTCCCTCACTCACTCGGACACTCCCTCACTCACTCGGACGTCCCCTCACTCACTCGGACACTCCCTCACTCACTCAGACACTCACTCGGACACTCCCTCTCTCAATCGGACACTCACTCACTCACTCGGACACTCCCTCACTCACTCGGACACTCCCTCACTCACTCGGACACTCCCTCACTCACTCGGACACTCCCTCACTCACTCGGACACTCCCTCACTCACTCAGACACTCCCTCACTCACTCGGACACTCCCTCACTCACTCAGACACTCCCTCACTCACTCGGACGCCCCCTCACTCACTCGGACACTCCCTCACTCACTCAGACACTCACTCGGACACTCCCTCACTCACTCAGACACTCACTCGGACACTCCCTCACTCACTCAGGCACTCCCTCACTCACTCGGACACTCCCTCACTCACTCGGACACTCCCTCACTCCCTCTCCCTCACTCACTCGGACTCTCCCTCACTCACTCGGACACTCCCTCACTCACTCGGACACTCCCTCACTCCCTCTCCCTCACTCACTCGGACTCTCCCTCACTCACTCGGACACTCCCTCACTCACTCGGACGCTCCCTCACTCACTCGGACGCCCCCTCACTCACTCGGACACTCCCTCACTCACTCAGACACTCACTCGGACACTCCCTCACTCACTCAGACACTCACTCGGACGCTCCCTCACTCACTCAGACACTCCCTCACTCACCCGGACTCTCCCTCACTCACTCGGACTCTCCCTCACTCACTCAGACACTCCCTCGGACACTCCCTCACTCCCTCTCCCTCACTCACTCGGACTCTCCCTCACTCACTCGGACACTCCCTCACTCACTCGGACACTCCCTCACTCACTCGGACGTCCCCTCACTCACTCGGACACTCCCTCACTCACTCAGACACTCACTCGGACACTCCCTCACTCACTCAGACACTCCCTCTCTCACTCGGACACTCGCTCACTCACTCGGACACTCCCTCACTCACTCGGACACTCCCTCACTCACTCGGACACTCCCTCACTCACTCGGACACTCCCTCACTCACTCGGACACTCCCTCACTCACTCAGACACTCCCTCACTCACTCGGACACTCCCTCACTCACTCAGACACTCCCTCACTCACTCGGACGCCCCCTCACTCACTCGGACACTCCCTCACTCACTCAGACACTCACTCGGACACTCCCTCACTCACTCAGACACTCACTCGGACACTCCCTCACTCACTCAGACACTCCCTCACTCACTCGGACACTCCCTCACTCACTCGGACACTCCCTTACTCCCTCTCCCTCACTCACTCGGACTCTCCCTCTCTCACTCGGACACTCCCTCACTCACTCGGACACTCCCTCACTCCCTCTCCCTCACTCACTCGGACTCTCCCTCACTCACTCGGACACTCCCTCACTCACTCGGACGCTCCCTCACTCACTCGGACGCCCCCTCACTCACTCGGACACTCCCTCACTCACTCAGACACTCACTCGGACACTCCCTCACTCACTCAGACACTCACTCGGACGCTCCCTCACTCACTCAGACTCTCCCTCACTCACTCGGACTCTCCCTCACTCACTCGGACTCTCCCTCACTCACTCAGACACTCCCTCACTCACTCGGACACTCCCTCACTCCCTCTCCCTCACTCACTCGGACTCTCCCTCACTCACTCGGACACTCCCTCACTCACCCGGACCCTCCGTCACTCACTCGGACGCCCCCTCACTCACTCGGACACTCCCTCACTCACTCAGACACTCACTCGGACACTCCCTCACTCACTCAAACACTCACTCGGACACTCCCTCACTCACTCAGACACTCCCTCTCTCACTCGGACACTCACTCACTCACTCGGACACTCCCTCACTCACCCGGACACTCCCTCACTCACTCGGACACTCCCTCACTCACTCGGACTCTCCCTCATTCACTCGGACTCTCCCTCACTCACTCGGACACTCCCTCACTCACTCAGACACTCCCTCACTCACTCGGACACTCCCTCACTCACTCACTCTCCCTCACTCACTCGGACACTCACTCACTCACTCGGACTCTCCCTCACTCACTCAGACACTCCCTCACTCACTCGGACGCTCCCTCCCTCACTCGGACTCTCCCTCACTCTCTCGGACTCTCCCTCACTCAGACACTCCCTCACTCACTCGGACACTCCCTCACTCACTCGGACTCTCCCTCACTCACTCGGACACTCCCTCACTCACTCGGACACTCCCTCACTCACTCGGACTCTCCCTCACTCACTCGGACACTCACTCACTCACTCTCCCTCACTCACTCGGACGCTGCCTCACTCACTCGGACACTCCCTCACTCACTCGGACACTCCCTCACTCACTCACTCTCCCTCACTCACTCGGACGCTCCCTCACTCACTCGGACGCTCCCTCACTCACTCGGACACTCCCTCACTCACTCGGACACTCCCTCACTCACTCGGACACTCCCTCATTCACTCGGACTCTCCCTCACTCACTCGGACACTCCCTCACTCACTCGGACACACCCTCACTCACTCACTCGCCCTCACTCACTCGGACGCTCCCTCACTCACTCGGACGCTCCCTCACTCACTCCGACACTCCCTCACTCACTCGGACGCTCCCTTACTCACTCGGACACTCCCTCACTCACTCGGACACTACCTCCCTCACTCACTCGGACACTCACTCACTCCGACACTCCCTCACTCACTCGGACTCTCCCTCACTCACTCACTCTCCCTCACTCACTCCGACACTCCCTCACTCACTCGGACACTCCCTCACTCACTCGGACTCTCCCTCACTCACTCGGACTCTCCCTCACTCACTCGGACTCTCCCTCACTCACTCGGACTCTCCCTCACTCACTCGGACACTCACTCACTCGGACACTCCCTCACTCACTCCCCCTCACTCACTCGGACGCTCCCTCACTCACTCGGACTCTCCCACACTCACTCGGACTCTCCCTCACTCACTCGGACTCTCCCTCACTCACTCGGACTCTCCCTCACTCACTCGGACACTCACTCACTCGGACACTACCTCACTCACTCGGACACTCCCTCACTCACTCGGAAACTCCCTCACTCACTCGGACTCTCCCTCACTCACTCGGACACTCCCTCACTCACTCAGACACTCACTCAGAACTCCCTCACTCATTCTCCCTCCCTCACTCACTCTCCCTCACTCACTCGGACGCTCCCTCACTCACGCGGACGCTCCCTCACTCACTCGGACTCTCCCTCACTCACTCGGACTCTCCCGCACTCACTCGGACTCTCCCTCACTCACTCACTCTCCCTCACTCACTCGGACTCTCCCTCACTCACTCGGACACTCCCTCACTCACTCGGACTCTACCTCACTCACTCGGACACTCCCTCACTCACTCGGACACTCCCTCACTCACTCACTCTCCCTCACTCACTCGGACACTCCCTCACTCACTCGGACACTCCCTCACTCACTCGGACACTCCCTCACTCACTCGGACTCTCCCTCACTCACTCGGACCCTCCCTCACTCACTCGGACTCTCCCTCACTCACTCGGACACTCCCTCACTCACTCACTCTCCCTCACTCACTCGGACACTCCCTCACTCACTCGGACACTCCCTCACTCACTCGGACTCTCCCTCACTCACTCGGACTCTCCCTCACTCACTCGGACTCTCCCTCACTCACTCGGACTCTCCCTCACTCACTCGGACTCTCCCTCACTCACTCAGACACTCCCTCACTCACTCGGACACTCCCTCACTCACTCGGACACTCCCTCACTCACTCGGACACTCCCTCACTCACTCGGACGTCCCCTCAATCACTCGGACACTCCCTCACTCACTCAGACACTCACTCGGACACTCCCTCACTCACTCAGACACTCCCTCTCTCACTCGGACACTCACTCACTCACTCGGACACTCCCTCACTCACTCGGACACTCCCTCACTCACTCGGACACTCCCTCACTCACTCGGACACTCCCTCACTCACTCGGACACTCCCTCACTCACTCAGACACTCCCTCACTCACTCGGACACTCCCTCACTCACTCAGACACTCCCTCACTCACTCGGACGCCCCCTCACTCACTCGGACACTCCCTCACTCACTCAGACACTCACTCGGACACTCCCTCACTCACTCAGACACTCACTCGGACACTCCCTCACTCACTCAGACACTCCCTCACTCACTCGGACACTCCCTCACTCACTCGGACACTCCCTCACTCCCTCTCCCTCACTCACTCGGACTCTCCCTCACTCACTCGGACACTCCCTCACTCACTCGGACACTCCCTCACTCCCTCTCCCTCACTCACTCGGACTCTCCCTCACTCACTCGGACACTCCCTCACTCACTCGGACGCTCCCTCACTCACTCGGACGCCCCCTCACTCACTCGGACACTCCCTCACTCACTCAGACACTCACTCGGACACTCCCTCACTCACTCAGACACTCACTCGGACGCTCCCTCACTCACTCAGACTCTCCCTCACTCACTCGGACTCTCCCTCACTCACTCGGACTCTCCCTCACTCACTCAGACACTCCCTCACTCACTCGGACACTCCCTCACTCCCTCTCCCTCACTCACTCGGACTCTCCCTCACTCACTCGGACACTCCCTCACTCACTCGGACACTCCCTCACTCACTCGGACGTCCCCTCACTCACTCGGACACTCCCTCACTCACTCAGACACTCACTCGGACACTCCCTCACTCACTCAGACACTCCCTCTCTCACTCGGACACTCGCTCACTCACTCGGACACTCCCTCACTCACTCGGACACTCCCTCATTCACTCGGACACTCCCTCACTCACTCGGACACTCCCTCACTCACTCGGACACTCCCTCACTCACTCAGACACTCCCTCACTCACTCGGACACTCCCTCACTCACTCAGACACTCCCTCACTCACTCGGACGCCCCCTCACTCACTCGGACACTCCCTCACTCACTCAGACACTCACTCGGACACTCCCTCACTCACTCAGACACTCACTCGGACACTCCCTCACTCACTCAGACACTCCCTCACTCACTCGGACACTCCCTCACTCACTCGGACACTCCCTCACTCCCTCTCCCTCACTCACTCGGACTCTCCCTCACTCACTCGGACACTCCCTCACTCACTCGGACACTCCCTCACTCCCTCTCCCTCACTCACTCGGACTCTCCCTCACTCACTCGGACACTCCCTCACTCACTCGGACGCTCCCTCACTCACTCGGACGCCCCCTCACTCACTCGGACACTCCCTCACTCACTCAGACACTCACTCGGACACTCCCTCACTCACTCAGACACTCACTCGGATGCTCCCTCACTCACTCAGACTCTCCCTCACTCACTCGGACTCTCCCTCACTCACTCGGACTCTCCCTCACTCACTCAGACACTCCCTCACTCACTCGGACACTCCCTCACTCCCTCTCCCTCACTCACTCGGACTCTCCCTCACTCACTCGGACGCCCCCTCACTCACTCGGACACTCCCTCACTCACTCAGACACTCACTCGGACACTCCCTCACTCACTCAGACACTCACTCGGACACTCCCTCACTCACTCAGACACTCCCTCTCTCACTCGGACACTCACTCACTCACTCGGACACTCCCTCACTCACCCGGACACTCCCTCACTCACTCGGACACTCCCTCACTCACTCGGACTCTCCCTCATTCACTCGGACTCTCCCTCACTCACTCGGACACTCCCTCACTCACTCAGACACTCCCTCACTCACTCGGACACTCCCTCACTCACTCACTCTCCCTCACTCACTCGGACACTCACTCACTCGGACTCTCCCTCACTCACTCAGACACTCCCTCACTCACTCGGACGCTCCCTCCCTCACTCGGACTCTCCCTCACTCTCTCGGACTCTCCCTCACTCAGACACTCCCTCACTCACTCGGACACTCCCTCACTCACTCGGACTCTCCCTCACTCACTCGGACACTCCCTCACTCACTCGGACACTCCCTCACTCACTCGGACGTCCCCTCACTCACTCGGACACTCCCTCACTCACTCAGACACTCACTCGGACACTCCCTCTCTCAATCGGACACTCACTCACTCACTCGGACACTCCCTCACTCACTCGGACACTCCCTCACTCACTCGGACACTCCCTCACTCACTCGGACACTCCCTCACTCACTCGGACACTCCCTCACTCACTCAGACACTCCCTCACTCACTCGGACACTCCCTCACTCACTCAGACACTCCCTCACTCACTCGCACGCCCCCTCACTCACTCGGACACTCCCTCACTCACTCAGACACTCACTCGGACACTCCCTCACTCACTCAGACACTCACTCGGACACTCCCTCACTCACTCAGGCACTCCCTCACTCACTCGGACACTCCCTCACTCACTCGGACACTCCCTCACTCCCTCTCCCTCACTCACTCGGACTCTCCCTCACTCACTCGGACACTCCCTCACTCACTCGGACACTCCCTCACTCCCTCTCCCTCACTCACTCGGACTCTCCCTCACTCACTCGGACACTCCCTCACTCACTCGGACGCTCCCTCACTCACTCGGACGCCCCCTCACTCACTCGGACACTCCCTCACTCACTCAGACACTCACTCGGACACTCCCTCACTCACTCAGACACTCACTCGGACGCTCCCTCACTCACTCAGACACTCCCTCACTCACCCGGACTCTCCCTCACTCACTCGGACTCTCCCTCACTCACTCAGACACTCCCTCGGACACTCCCTCACTCCCTCTCCCTCACTCACTCGGACTCTCCCTCACTCACTCGGACACTCCCTCACTCACTCGGACACTCCCTCACTCACTCGGACGTCCCCTCACTCACTCGGACACTCCCTCACTCACTCAGACACTCACTCGGACACTCCCTCACTCACTCAGACACTCCCTCTCTCACTCGGACACTCGCTCACTCACTCGGACACTCCCTCACTCACTCGGACACTCCCTCACTCACTCGGACACTCCCTCACTCACTCGGACACTCCCTCACTCACTCGGACACTCCCTCACTCACTCAGACACTCCCTCACTCACTCGGACACTCCCTCACTCACTCAGACACTCCCTCACTCACTCGGACGCCCCCTCACTCACTCGGACACTCCCTCACTCACTCAGACACTCACTCGGACACTCCCTCACTCACTCAGACACTCACTCGGACACTCCCTCACTCACTCAGACACTCCCTCACTCACTCGGACACTCCCTCACTCACTCGGACACTCCCTTACTCCCTCTCCCTCACTCACTCGGACTCTCCCTCACTCACTCGGACACTCCCTCACTCACTCGGACACTCCCTCACTCCCTCTCCCTCACTCACTCGGACTCTCCCTCACTCACTCGGACACTCCCTCACTCACTCGGACGCTCCCTCACTCACTCGGACGCCCCCTCACTCACTCGGACACTCCCTCACTCACTCAGACACTCACTCGGACACTCCCTCACTCACTCAGACACTCACTCGGACGCTCCCTCACTCACTCAGACTCTCCCTCACTCACTCGGACTCTCCCTCACTCACTCGGACTCTCCCTCACTCACTCAGACACTCCCTCACTCACTCGGACACTCCCTCACTCCCTCTCCCTCACTCACTCGGACTCTCCCTCACTCACTCGGACACTCCCTCACTCACCCGGACCCTCCGTCACTCACTCGGACGCCCCCTCACTCACTCGGACACTCCCTCACTCACTCAGACACTCACTCGGACACTCCCTCACTCACTCAAACACTCACTCGGACACTCCCTCACTCACTCAGACACTCCCTCTCTCACTCGGACACTCACTCACTCACTCGGACACTCCCTCACTCACCCGGACACTCCCTCACTCACTCGGACACTCCCTCACTCACTCGGACTCTCCCTCATTCACTCGGACTCTCCCTCACTCACTCGGACACTCCCTCACTCACTCAGACACTCCCTCACTCACTCGGACACTCCCTCACTCACTCACTCTCCCTCACTCACTCGGACACTCACTCACTCACTCGGACTCTCCCTCACTCACTCAGACACTCCCTCACTCACTCGGACGCTCCCTCCCTCACTCGGACTCTCCCTCACTCTCTCGGACTCTCCCTCACTCAGACACTCCCTCACTCACTCGGACACTCCCTCACTCACTCGGACTCTCCCTCACTCACTCGGACACTCCCTCACTCACTCGGACACTCCCTCACTCACTCGGACTCTCCCTCACTCACTCGGACACTCACTCACTCACTCTCCCTCACTCACTCGGACGCTGCCTCACTTACTCGGACACTCCCTCACTCACTCGGACACTCCCTCACTCACTCACTCTCCCTCACTCACTCGGACGCTCCCTCACTCACTCGGACGCTCCCTCACTCACTCGGACACTCCCTCACTCACTCGGACACTCCCTCACTCACTCGGACACTCCCTCATTCACTCGGACTCTCCCTCACTCACTCGGACACTCCCTCACTCACTCGGACACACCCTCACTCACTCACTCGCCCTCACTCACTCGGACGCTCCCTCACTCACTCGGACGCTCCCTCACTCACTCCGACACTCCCTCACTCACTCGGACGCTCCCTTACTCACTCGGACACTCCCTCACTCACTCGGACACTACCTCCCTCACTCACTCGGACACTCACTCACTCCGACACTCCCTCACTCACTCGGACTCTCCCTCACTCACTCACTCTCCCTCACTCACTCCGACACTCCCTCACTCACTCGGACACTCCCTCACTCACTCGGACTCTCCCTCACTCACTCGGACTCTCCCTCACTCACTCGGACTCTCCCTCACTCACTCGGACTCTCCCTCACTCACTCGGACACTCACTCACTCGGACACTCCCTCACTCACTCCCCCTCACTCACTCGGACGCTCCCTCACTCACTCGGACTCTCCCACACTCACTCGGACTCTCCCTCACTCACTCGGACTCTCCCTCACTCACTCGGACTCTCCCTCACTCACTCGGACACTCACTCACTCGGACACTACCTCACTCACTCGGACACTCCCTCACTCACTCGGAAACTCCCTCACTCACTCGGACTCTCCCTCACTCACTCGGACACTCCCTCACTCACTCAGACACTCACTCAGAACTCCCTCACTCATTCTCCCTCCCTCACTCACTCTCCCTCACTCACTCGGACGCTCCCTCACTCACGCGGACGCTCCCTCACTCACTCGGACTCTCCCTCACTCACTCGGACTCTCCCGCACTCACTCGGACTCTCCCTCACTCACTCGGACTCCCCCTCACTCACTCGGACACTCACTCACTCGGACACTACCTCACTCACTCGGACACTCCCTCACTCACTCGGAAACTCCCTCACTCACTCGGACTCTCCCTCACTCACTCGGACACTCCCTCACTCACTCAGACACTCACTCAGAACTCCCTCACTCACTCTCCCTCCCTCACTCACTCTCCCTCACTCCCTCACTCACTCAGACACTCCCTCACTCACTCGGACACTCCCTCACTCACTCGGACACTCCCTCACTCACTCGGACACTCCCTCACTTACTCGGACACTCCCTCACTCACTCGGATGCCCCCTCACTCACTCGGACACTCCCTCACTCACTCGGACACTCCCTCACTCACTCGGACTCTCCCTCACTCACTCGGACACTCCCTCACTCACTCGGACACTCCCTCACTCACTCAGACACTCCCTCACTCACTCGGACACTCCCTCACTCACTCACTCTCCCTCACTCACTCGGACACTCACTCACTCACTCACTCACTCGGACTCTCCCTCACTCAGACACTCCCTCACTCACTCGGACGCTCCCTCCCTCACTCGGACTCTCCCTCACTCACTCGGACACTCCCTCACTCAGACACTCCCTCACTCACTCGGACACTCCCTCACTCACTCGGACTCTCCCTCACTCACTCGGACACTCCCTCACTCACTCGGACACTCCCTCACTCACTCGGACTCTCCCTCACTCACTCGGACACTCACTCACTCACTCTCCCTCACTCACTCGGACGCTCCCTCACTCACTCGGACACTCCCTCACTCACTCGGACACTCCCTCACTCACTCGGACACTCCGTCACTCACTCACTCTCCCTCACTCACTCGGACGCTCCCTCACTCACTCGGACGCTCCCTCACTCACTCGGACACTCCCTCACTCACTCGGACACTCCCTCACTCACTCGGACACTCCCTCACTCACTCGGACTCTCCCTCACTCACTCGGACACTCCCTCACTCACTCACTCACCCTCACTCACTCGGACGCTCCCTCACTCACTCGGACGCTCCCTCACTCACTCCGACACTCCCTCACTCACTCGGACGCTCCCTCACTCACTCGGACACTCCCTCACTCACTCGGACACTACCTCCCTCACTCACTCGGACACTCACTCACTCCGACACTCCCTCACTCACTCGGACACTCCCTCACTCACTCTCCCTCACTCACTCGGACGCTCCCTCACTCACTCGGACACTCCCTCACTCACTCGGACACTACCTCCCTCACTCACTCGGACTCACTCACTCCGACACTCCCTCACTCACTCGGACTCTCACTCACTCACTCTCCCTCACTCACTCCGACACTCCCTCACTCACACGGACACTCCCTCACTCACTCGGACTCTCCCTCACTCACTCGGACTCTCCCTCACTCACTCGGACTCTCCCTCACTCACTCGGACACTCACTCACTCGGACACTCACTCACTCACTCTCCCTCACTCACTCGGACGCTCCCTCACTCACTCGGACTCTCCCTCACTCACTCGGACTCTCCCTCACTCACTCGGACTCTCCCTCACTCACTCGGACTCTCCCTCACTCACTCGGACACTCACTCACTCGGACACTCCCTCACTCACTCGGAAACTCCCTCACTCACTCGGACTCTCACTCACTCACTCGGACACTCCCTCACTCACTCGGACACTCCCTCACTCACTCGGACATTCCCTCACTCACTCGGACACTCACTCACTCGGACTCTCCCTCACTCACTCACTCTCCCTCACTCACTCGGACTCTCCCTCACTCACTCACTCTCACTCACTCACTCGGACTCTCCCTCACTCACTCGGACACTCCCTCACTCACTCGGACTCTACCTCACTCACTCGGACACTCCCTCACTCACTCGGACACTCCCTCACTCACTCACTCGGACACTCCCTCACTCACTCGGACACTCCCTCACTCACTCGGACACTCCCTCACTCACTCGGACTCTCCCTCACTCACTCGGACTCTCCCTCACTCACTCGGACTCTCCCTCACTCACTCGGACACTCCCTCACTCACTCACTCTCCCTCACTCACTTGGACTCTGCCTCACTCACTCGGACACTCCCTCACTCACTCGGACACTCCCTCACTCACTCGGACACTCCCTCACTCACTCGGACTCTCCCTCACTCACTCGGACTCTCCCTCACTCACTCGGACTCTCCCTCACTCACTCAGACACTCCCTCACTCACTCGGACACTCCCTCACTCACTCGGACACTCCCTCACTCACTCGGACACTCCCTCACTCACTCGGACGTCCCCTCACTCACTCGGACACTCCCTCACTCACTCAGACACTCACTCGGACACTCCCTCACTCACTCAGACACTCACTCGGACACTCCCTCACTCACTCAGACACTCCCTCTCTCACTCGGACACTCACTCACTCACTCGGACACTCCCTCACTCACTCGGACACTCCCTCACTCACTCGGACACTCCCTCACTCACTCGGACACTCCCTCACTCACTCGGACACTCCCTCACTCACTCAGACACTCCCTCACTCACTCGGACACTCCCTCACTCACTCAGACACTCCCTCACTCACTCGGACGCCCCCTCACTCACTCGGACACTCCCTCACTCACTCAGACACTCACTCGGACACTCCCTCACTCACTCAGACACTCACTCGGACACTCCCTCACTCACTCAGACACTCCCTCACTCACTCGGACACTCCCTCACTCACTCGGACACTCCCTCACTCCCTCTCCCTCACTCACTCGGACTCTCCCTCACTCACTCGGACACTCCCTCACTCACTCGGACACTCCCTCACTCCCTCTCCCTCACTCACTCGGACTCTCCCTCACTCACTCGGACACTCCCTCACTCACTCGGACGCTCCCTCACTCACTCGGACGCCCCCTCACTCACTCGGACACTCCCTCACTCACTCAGACACTCACTCGGACACTCCCTCACTCACTCAGACACTCACTCGGACGCTCCCTCACTCACTCAGACTCTCCCTCACTCACTCGGACTCTCCCTCACTCACTCGGACTCTCCCTCACTCACTCAGACACTCCCTCACTCACTCGGACACTCCCTCACTCCCTCTCCCTCACTCACTCGGACTCTCCCTCACTCACTCGGACACTCCCTCACTCACCCGGACCCTCCGTCACTCACTCGGACGCCCCCTCACTCACTCGGACACTCCCTCACTCACTCAGACACTCACTCGGACACTCCCTCACTCACTCAGACACTCACTCGGACACTCCCTCACTCACTCAGACACTCCCTCTCTCACTCGGACACTCACTCACTCACTCGGACACTCCCTCACTCACCCGGACACTCCCTCACTCACTCGGACACTCCCTCACTCACTCGGACTCTCCCTCATTCACTCGGACTCTCCCTCACTCACTCGGACACTCCCTCACTCACTCAGACACTCCCTCACTCACTCGGACACTCCCTCACTCACTCACTCTCCCTCACTCACTCGGACACTCACTCACTCACTCGGACTCTCCCTCACTCACTCAGACACTCCCTCACTCACTCGGACGTTCCCTCCCTCACTCGGACTCTCCCTCACTCTCTCGGACTCTCCCTCACTCAGACACTCCCTCACTCACTCGGACACTCCCTCACTAACTCGGACTCTCCCTCACTCACTCGGACACTCCCTCACTCACTCGGACTCTCCCTCACTCACTCGGACACTCACTCACTCACTCTCCCTCACTCACTCGGACACTGCCTCACTCACTCGGACACTCCCTCACTCACTCGGACACTCCCTCACTCACTCACTCTCCCTCACTCACTCGGACGCTCCCTCACTCACTCGGACGCTCCCTCACTCACTCGGACACTCCCTCACTCACTCGGACACTCCCTCACTCACTCGGACTCTCCCTCACTCACTCGGACACTCCCTCACTCACTCGGACACACCCTCACTCACTCACTCGCCCTCACTCACTCGGACGCTCCCTCACTCACTCGGACGCTCCCTCACTCACTCCGACACTCCCTCACTCACTCGGACGCTCCCTCACTCACTCGGACACTCCCTCACTCACTCGGACACTACCTCCCTCACTCACTCGGACACTCACTCACTCCGACACTCCCTCACTCACTCGGACTCTCCCTCACTCACTCACTCTCCCTCACTCACTCCGACACTCCCTCACTCACTCGGACACTCCCTCACTCACTCGGACTCTCCCTCACTCACTCGGACTCTCCCTCACTCACTCGGACTCTCCCTCACTCACTCGGACTCTCCCTCACTCACTCGGACACTCACTCACTCGGACACTCCCTCACTCACTCCCCCTCACTCACTCGGACGCTCCCTCACTCACTCGGACTCTCCCTCACTCACTCGGACTCTCCCTCACTCACTCGGACTCTCCCTCACTCACTCGGACTCTCCCTCACTCACTCGGACACTCACTCACTCGGACACTACCTCACTCACTCGGACACTCCCTCACTCACTCGGAAACTCCCTCACTCACTCGGACTCTCCCTCACTCACTCGGACACTCCCTCACTCACTCAGACACTCACTCAGAACTCCCTCACTCATTCTCCCTCCCTCACTCACTCTCCCTCACTCACTCGGACGCTCCCTCACTCACTCGGACGCTCCCTCACTCACTCGGACTCTCCGTCACTCACTCGGACTCTCCCTCACTCACTCGGACACTCACTCACTCGGACACTACCTCACTCACTCGGACACTCCCTCACTCACTCGGAAACTCCCTCACTCACTCGGACTCTCACTCACTCACTCGGACACTCCCTCACTCACTCGGACACTCCCTCAATCACTCGGACATTCCCTCACTCACTCGGACACTCACTCACTCGGACTCTCCCTCACTCACTCACTCTCCCTCACTCACTCGGACTCTCCCTCACTCACTCACTCTCACTCACTCACTCGGACTCTCCCTCACTCACTCGGACACTCCCTCACTCACTCGGACTCTACCTCACTCACTCGGACACTCCCTCACTCACTCGGACACTCCCTCACTCACTCACTCTCCCTCACTCACTCGGACACTCCCTCACTCACTCGGACATTCCCTCACTCACTCGGACACTCCCTCACTCACTCGGACTCTCCCTCACTCACTCGGACTCTCCCTCACTCACTCGGACTCTCCCTCACTCACTCGGACACTCCCTCACTCACTCACTCTCCCTCACTCACTTGGACTCTGCCTCACTCACTCGGACACTCCCTCACTCACTCGGACACTCCCTCACTCACTCGGACACTCCCTCACTCACTCGGACTCTCCCTCACTCACTCGGACTCTCCCTCACTCACTCGGACTCTCCCTCACTCACTCGGACTCTCCCTCACTCACTCAGACACTCCCTCACTCACTCGGACACTCCCTCACTCACTCGGACACTCCCTCACTCAATCGGACACTCCCTCACTCACTCGGACGTCCCCTCACTCACTCGGACACTCCCTCACTCACTCAGACACTCACTCGGACACTCCCTCACTCACTCAGACACTCACTCGGACACTCCCTCACTCACTCAGACACTCCCTCTCTCACTCGGACACTCACTCACTCACTCGGACACTCCCTCACTCACTCGGACACTCCCTCACTCACTCGGACACTCCCTCACTCACTCGGACACTCCCTCACTCACTCGGACACTCCCTCACTCACTCAGACACTCCCTCACTCACTCGGACACTCCCTCACTCACTCAGACACTCCCTCACTCACTCGGACGCCCCCTCACTCACTCGGACACTCCCTCACTCACTCAGACACTCACTCGGACACTCCCTCACTCACTCAGACACTCACTCGGACACTCCCTCACTCACTCAGACACTCCCTCACTCACTCGGACACTCCCTCACTCACTCAGACACTCACTCGGACACTCCCTCACTCACTCAGACACTCCCTCTCTCACTCGGACACTCACTCACTCACTCGGACACTCCCTCACTCACCCGGACACTCCCTCACTCACTCGGACACTCCCTCACTCACTCGGACTCTCCCTCATTCACTCGGACTCTCCCTCACTCACTCGGACACTCCCTCACTCACTCAGACACTCCCTCACTCACTCGGACACTCCCTCACTCACTCACTCTCCCTCACTCACTCGGACACTCACTCACTCACTCGGACTCTCCCTCACTCACTCAGACACTCCCTCACTCACTCGGACGTTCCCTCCCTCACTCGGACTCTCCCTCACTCTCTCGGACTCTCCCTCACTCAGACACTCCCTCACTCACTCGGACACTCCCTCACTAACTCGGACTCTCCCTCACTCACTCGGACACGCCCTCACTCACTCGGACTCTCCCTCACTCACTCGGACACTCACTCACTCACTCTCCCTCACTCACTCGGACGCTGCCTCACTCACTCGGACACTCCCTCACTCACTCGGACACTCCCTCACTCACTCACTCTCCCTCACTCACTCGGACGCTCCCTCACTCACTCGGACGCTCCCTCACTCACTCGGACACTCCCTCACTCACTCGGACACTCCCTCACTCACTCGGACTCTCCCTCACTCACTCGGACACTCCCTCACTCACTCGGACACACCCTCACTCACTCACTCGCCCTCACTCACTCGGACGCTCCCTCACTCACTCGGACGCTCCCTCACTCACTCCGACACTCCCTCACTCACTCGGACGCTCCCTCACTCACTCGGACACTCCCTCACTCATTCGGACACTACCTCCCTCACTCACTCGGACACTCACTCACTCCGACACTCCCTCACTCACTCGGACTCTCCCTCACTCACTCACTCTCCCTCACTCACTCCGACACTCCCTCACTCACTCGGACACTCCCTCACTCACTCGGACTCTCCCTCACTCACTCGGACTCTCCCTCACTCACTCGGACTCTCCCTCACTCACTCGGACTCTCCCTCACTCACTCGGACACTCACTCACTCGGACACTCCCTCACTCACTCCCCCTCACTCACTCGGACGCTCCCTCACTCACTCGGACTCTCCCTCACTCACTCGGACTCTCCCTCACTCACTCGGACTCTCCCTCACTCACTCGGACTCTCCCTCACTCACTCGGACACTCACTCACTTGGACACTACCTCACTCACTCGGACACTCCCTCACTCACTCGGAAACTCCCTCACTCACTCGGACTCTCCCTCACTCACTCGGACACTCCCTCACTCACTCAGACACTCACTCAGAACTCCCTCACTCATTCTCCCTCCCTCACTCACTCTCCCTCACTCACTCGGACGCTCCCTCACTCACTCGGACGCTCCCTCACTCACTCGGACTCTCCCTCACTCACTCGGACTCTCCCTCACTCACTCGGACACTCACTCACTCGGACACTACCTCACTCACTCGGACACTCCCTCACTCACTCGGAAACTCCCTCACTCACTCGGACTCTCACTCACTCACTCGGACACTCCCTCACTCACTCGGACACTCCCTCACTCACTCGGACATTCCCTCACTCACTCGGACACTCACTCACTCGGACTCTCCCTCACTCACTCACTCTCCCTCACTCACTCGGACTCTCCCTCACTCACTCACTCTCACTCACTCACTCGGACTCTCCCTCACTCACTCGGACACTCCCTCACTCACTCGGACTCTACCTCACTCACTCGGACACTCCCTCACTCACTCGGACACTCCCTCACTCACTCACTCTCCCTCACTCACTCGGACACTCCCTCACTCACTCGGACACTCCCTCACTCACTCGGACACTCCCTCACTCACTCGGACTCTCCCTCACTCACTCGGACTCTCCCTCACTCACTCGGACTCTCCCTCACTCACTCGGACACTCCCTCACTCACTCACTCTCCCTCACTCACTTGGACTCTGCCTCACTCACTCGGACACTCCCTCACTCACTCGGACACTCCCTCACTCACTCGGACACTCCCTCACTCACTCGGACTCTCCCTCACTCACTCGGACTCTCCCTCACTCACTCGGACTCTCCCTCACTCACTCGGACTCTCCCTCACTCACTCAGACACTCCCTCACTCACTCGGACACTCCCTCACTCACTCGGACACTCCCTCACTCACTCGGACACTCCCTCACTCACTCGGACGTCCCCTCACTCACTCGGACACTCCCTCACTCACTCAGACACTCACTCGGACACTCCCTCACTCACTCAGACACTCACTCGGACACTCCCTCACTCACTCAGACACTCCCTCTCTCACTCGGACACTCACTCACTCACTCGGACACTCCCTCACTCACTCGGTCACTCCCTCACTCACTCGGACACTCCCTCACTCACTCGGACACTCCCTCACTCACTCGGACACTCCCTCACTCACTCAGACACTCCCTCACTCACTCGGACACTCCCTCACTCACTCAGACACTCCCTCACTCACTCGGACGCCCCCTCACTCACTCGGACACTCCCTCACTCACTCAGACACTCACTCGGACACTCCCTCACTCACTCAGACACTCACTCGGACACTCCCTCACTCACTCAGACACTCCCTCACTCACTCGGACACTCCCTCACTCACTCGGACACTCCCTCACTCCCTCTCCCTCACTCACTCGGACTCTCCCTCACTCACTCGGACACTCCCTCACTCACTCGGACACTCCCTCACTCCCTCTCCCTCACTCACTCGGACTCTCCCTCACTCACTCGGACACTCCCTCACTCACTCGGACGCTCCCTCACTCACTCGGACGCCCCCTCACTCACTCGGACACTCCCTCACTCACTCAGACACTCACTCGGACACTCCCTCACTCACTCAGACACTCACTCGGACGCTCCCTCACTCACTCAGACTCTCCCTCACTCACTCGGACTCTCCCTCACTCACTCGGACTCTCCCTCACTCACTCAGACACTCCCTCACTCACTCGGACACTCCTCACTCCCTCTCCCTCACTCACTCGGACTCTCCCTCACTCACTCGGACACTCCCTCACTCACCCGGACCCTCCGTCACTCACTCGGACGCCCCCTCACTCACTCGGACACTCCCTCACTCACTCAGACACTCACTCGGACACTCCCTCACTCACTCAGACACTCACTCGGACACTCCCTCACTCACTCAGACACTCCCTCTCTCACTCGGACACTCACTCACTCACTCGGACACTCCCTCACTCACCCGGACACTCCCTCACTCACTCGGACACTCCCTCACTCACTCGGACTCTCCCTCATTCACTCGGACTCTCCCTCACTCACTCGGACACTCCCTCACTCACTCAGACACTCCCTCACTCACTCGGACACTCCCTCACTCACTCACTCTCCCTCACTCACTCGGACACTCACTCACTCACTCGGACTCTCCCTCACTCACTCAGACACTCCCTCACTCACTCGGACGCTCCCTCCCTCACTCGGACTCTCCCTCACTCTCTCGGACTCTCCCTCACTCAGACACTCCCTCACTCACTCGGACACTCCCTCACTCACTCGGACTCTCCCTCACTCACTCGGACACTCCCTCACTCACTCGGACTCTCCCTCACTCACTCGGACACTCACTCACTCACTCTCCCTCACTCACTCGGACGCTGCCTCACTCACTCGGACACTCCCTCACTCACTCGGACACTCCCTCACTCACTCACTCTCCCTCACTCACTCGGACGCTCCCTCACTCACTCGGACGCTCCCTCACTCACTCGGACACTCCCTCACTCACTCGGACACTCCCTCACTCACTCGGACTCTCCCTCACTCACTCGGACACTCCCTCACTCACTCGGACACACCTTCACTCACTCACTCGCCCTCACTCACTCGGACGCTCCCTCACTCACTCGGACGCTCCCTCACTCACTCCGACACTCCCTCACTCACTCGGACGCTCCCTCACTCACTCGGACACTCCCTCACTCACTCGGACACTACCTCCCTCACTCACTCGGACACTCACTCACTCCGACACTCCCTCACTCACTCGGACTCTCCCTCACTCACTCACTCTCCCTCACTCACTCCGACACTCCCTCACTCACTCCGACACTCCCTCACTCACTCGGACTCTCCCTCACTCACTCGGACTCTCCCTCACTCACTCGGACTCTCCCTCACTCACTCGGACTCTCCCTCACTCACTCGGACACTCACTCACTCGGACACTCCCTCACTCACTCCCCCTCACTCACTCGGACGCTCCCTCACTCACTCGGACTCTCCCTCACTCACTCGGACTCTCCCTCACTCACTCGGACTCTCCCTCACTCACTCGGACTCTCCCTCACTCACTCGGACACTCACTCACTCGGACACTACCTCACTCACTCGGACACTCCCTCACTCACTCGGAAACTCCCTCACTCACTCGGACTCTCCCTCACTCACTCGGACACTCCCTCACTCACTCAGACACTCACTCAGAACTCCCTCACTCATTCTCCCTCCCTCACTCACTCTCCCTCACTCACTCGGACGCTCCCTCACTCACTCGGACGCTCCCTCACTCACTCGGACGCTCCCTCACTCACTCGGACTCTCCCTCACTCACTCGGACTCTCCCTCACTCACTCGGACTCCCCCTCACTCACTCGGACACTCACTCACTCGGACACTACCTCACTCACTCGGACACTCCCTCACTCACTCGGAAACTCCCTCACTCACTCGGACTCTCCCTCACTCACTCGGACACTCCCTCACTCACTCAGACACTCACTCAGAACTCCCTCACTCACTCTCCCTCCCTCACTCACTCTCCCTCACTCCCTCACTCACTCAGACACTCCCTCACTCACTCGGACACTCCCTCACTCACTCGGACACTCCCTCACTCACTCGGACACTCCCTCACTCACTCGGACGCTCCCTCACTCACTCGGATGCCCCCTCACTCACTCGGACACTCCCTCACTCAGTCACTCTCCCTCACTCACTCACACTCCCTCACTCACTCGGACTCTCCCTCACTCACTCGGACACTACCTCACTCACTCGGACACTCCCTCACTCACTCGGAAACTCCCTCACTCACTCGGACTCTCCCTCACTCACTCGGTCACTCCCTCACTCACTCGGTCACTCCCTCACTCACTCAGACACTCACTCAGAACTCCCTCACTCACTCTCCCTCCCTCACACACTCTCCCTCACTCACTCAGACACTCCCTCACTCACTCAGACACTCCCTCACTCACTCGGACACTCCCTCACTCACTCAGACACTCCCTCACTCACTCGGACACTCCCTCACTCACTCGGACACTCCCTCACTCACTCGGACGCCCCCTCACTCACTGGGACACTCCCTCACCTACTCACTCTCCCTCACTCTCTCACTCTCCCTCACTCACTCGGACTCTCCCTCACTCACTTGGACACTCCCTCACTCACTCGGACACTCCCTCACTCACTCGGACACTCCCTCACTCACTCGGACTCTCCCTCACTCACTCGGACACTCCCTCACTCACTCGGACACTCCCTCACTCACTCGGACACTCCCTCACTCACTCGGACTCTCCCTCACTCACTCGGACACTCCCTCACTCACTCGGACACACCCTCACTCACTCGGACACTCCCTCACTCACTCGGACGCCCCCTCACTCACTCGGACACTCCCTCACCTACTCACTCTCCCTCACTCACTCACTCTCCCTCACTCACTCGGAATCTCCCTCACTCACTCGGACACTCCCTCACTCACTCGGACACTCCCTCACTCACTCGGACACTCCCTCACTCACTCGGACTCTCCCTCACACACTCGAACACTCCCTCACTCACTCGGACACTCCCTCACTCACTCGGACTCTCCCTCACTCACTCGGACTCTCCCTCACTCACTCGGACACTCCCTCACTCACTCAGACACTCCCTCACTCCCTCTCCCTCACTCACTCGGACTCTCCCTCACTCACTCGGACACTCCCTCACTCACTCGGACACTCACTCACTCACTCGGACACTCACTCGGACACTCCCTCACTCACTCGGACTCTCCCTCACTCACTCGGACACTCCCTCACTCCCTCTCCCTCACTCACTCGGACTATCCCTCACTCACTCGGACACTCCCTCACTCACTCGGACACTCACTCACTCACTCGGACACTCACTCACTCGGACACTCCCTCACTCACTCGGACTCTCCCTCCCTCACTCGGACACTCCCTCACTCCCTCTCCCTCTCTCACTCGGACACTCACTCACTCACTCGGACACTCCCTCACTCATTCGGACTCTCCCTCACTCACTCGGACACTACCTCACTCCCTCTCCCTCTCTCACTCGGACACTCACTCACTCACTCGGACACTCCCTCACTCACTCCCTCTCCCTCACTCACTCAGACACTCCCTCACTCACTCGGACACTCCCTCACTCACTCGGACACTCCCTCACTCACTCGGACGCCCCCTCACTCACTGGGACACTCCCTCACCTACTCACTCTCCCTCACTCTCTCACTCTCCCTCACTCACTCGGACTCTCCCTCACTCACTTGGACACTCCCTCACTCACTCGGACACTCCCTCACTCACTCGGACACTCCCTCACTCACTCGGACTCTCCCTCACTCACTCGGACACTCCCTCACTCACTCGGACACTCCCTCACTCACTCGGACACTCCCTCACTCACTCGGACTCTCCCTCACTCACTCGGACACTCCCTCACTCACTCGGACACACCCTCACTCACTCGGACACTCCCTCACTCACTCGGACGCCCCCTCACTCACTCGGACACTCCCTCACCTACTCACTCTCCCTCACTCACTCACTCTCCCTCACTCACTCGGAATCTCCCTCACTCACTCGGACACTCCCTCACTCACTCGGACACTCCCTCACTCACTCGGACACTCCCTCACTCACTCGGACTCTCCCTCACACACTCGAACACTCCCTCACTCACTCGGACACTCCCTCACTCACTCGGACTCTCCCTCACTCACTCGGACTCTCCCTCACTCACTCGGACACTCCCTCACTCACTCAGACACTCCCTCACTCCCTCTCCCTCACTCACTCGGACTCTCCCTCACTCACTCGGACACTCCCTCACTCACTCGGACACTCACTCACTCACTCGGACACTCACTCGGACACTCCCTCACTCACTCGGACTCTCCCTCACTCACTCGGACACTCCCTCACTCCCTCTCCCTCACTCACTCGGACTATCCCTCACTCACTCGGACACTCCCTCACTCACTCGGACACTCACTCACTCACTCGGACACTCACTCACTCGGACACTCCCTCACTCACTCGGACTCTCCCTCACTCACTCGGACACTCCCTCACTCCCTCTCCCTCTCTCACTCGGACACTCACTCACTCACTCGGACACTCCCTCACTCATTCGGACTCTCCCTCACTCACTCGGACACTACCTCACTCCCTCTCCCTCTCTCACTCGGACACTCACTCACTCACTCGGACACTCCCTCACTCACTCCCTCTCCCTCACTCACTCGGACACTCCCTCACTCACTCGGACACTCCCTCACTCACTCTCCTTCACTCACTCGGACACTCCCTCACTCACTCGGACACTCCCTCACTCCCTCTCCCTCACTCACTCGGACACTCCCTCACTCACTTGGACTCTCCCTCACTCACTCGGACACTCCCTCACTCACTCGGACACTCCCTCACTCACTCGGACACACCCTCACTCGGACTCTCCCTCACTCACTCGGACTCTCCCTCACTCACTCGGACACTCACTCACTCGGACACTCCCTCACTCACTCGGACACTCCCTCACTCCCTCTCCCTCACTCACTCGGACTCTCCCTCACTCACTCGGACACTCCCTCACTCGGACACTCCCTCACTCACTCGGACTCTCCCTCACTCACTCGGACTCTCCCTCACTCACTCGGACTCTCCCTCACTCACTCGGACACTCCCTCACTCACTCGGACTCTCCCTCACTCACTCGGACACACCCTCACTCACTCGGACTCTCCCTCACTCACTCGGACTCTCCCTCACTCACTCGGACACTCCCTCACTCACTCGGACACTCACTCACTCACTCGGACACTCACTCACTCGGACACTCCCTCACTCACTCGGACTCTCCCTCACTCACTCGGACTCTCCCTCACTCACTCGGACACTCACTCACTCGGACACTACCTCACTCACTCGGACTCTCCCTCACTCACTCGGACTCTCCCTCACTTTCTCGGACACTCCCTCACTCACGCGGACACTCCCTCACTCGGACTCTCCCTCACTCACTCGGACTCTCCCTCACTCACTCGGACACTCACTCACTCGGACACTACCTCACTCACTCGGACACTCCCTCACTCACTCGGACACTCCCTCACTCACTCGGACTCTCCCTCACTCACTCGGACACTCCCTTACTCCCTCTCCCTCACTCACTCGGACACTCACTCACTCACTCGGACACTCACTCACTCGGACACTCCCTCACTCACTCGGACACTCACTCACTCGGACTCTCCCTCACTCACTCGGACACTCACTCACTCGGACACTACCTCACTCACTCGGACTCTCCCTCACTCACTCGGACTCTCCCTCACTCACTCGGACACTCCCTCACTCACTCGGACACTCCCTCACTCACTCGGACTCTCCCTCACTCGGACACTCCCTCACTCACTCAGAACTCCCTCACTCACTCGGACACTCCCTCACTCACTCGGACACTCCCTCACTCACTCGGACTCTCCCTCACTCACTCGGACACTCCCTCACTCACTCGGACACTCCCTCTCACTCACTCACTCGGACACTCACTCACTCACTCGGACACTCACTCACTCGGACACTCCCTTACTCACTCGGACTCTCCCTCACTCACTCGGACACTCCCTCACTTACTCAGACACTCCCTCACTCCCTCTCCCTCACTCACTCGGACACTCACTCACTCACTCGGACACTCACTCACTCGGACACTCCCTTACTCACTCGGACTCTCACTCACTCACTCGGACACTCCCTCACTCACTCGGACTCTCCCTCACTCACTCGGACACTCACTCACTCGGACACTCCCTCACTCACTCGGACACTCCCTCACTCACTCGGACACTCCCTCACTCACTCGGACTCTCCCTCACTCACTCGGACTCTCCCTCACTCACTCGGACTCTCACTCACTCACTCGGACACGCCCTCACTCACTCGGACACTCACTCACTCGGACACTCCCTCACTCACTCAGACACTCCCTCACTCACTCGGACACTCCCTCACTCACTCGGACACTCACTCACTCGGACACTCCCTCACTCACTCGGACTCTCCCTCACTCACTCGGACACTCCCTCACTCACTCGGACTCTCCCTCACTCACTCGGACACTCCCTCACTCACTCGGACTCTCCCTCACTCACTCGGACTCTCCCTCACTCACTCGGACTCTCCCTCACTCACTCACTCGGACACTCACTCACTCACTCACTCGGACACTCACTCAATCGGACACTCCCTCACTCGGACTCTCCCTCACTCACTCGGACTCTCCCTCACTCACTCGGACTCTCCCTCACTCACTCGGACACTCACTCACTCGGACACTCCCTCACTCACTCGGACTCTCCCTCACCCACTCGGACTCTCCCTCACTCACTCGGACACTCCCTCACTCACTCGGACACTCCCTCACTCACTCAGACACTCCCTCACTCACTCGGACACTCCCTCACTCACTCGGACACTCCCTCACTCACTCGGACACTCCCTCACTCGGACACTCCCTCACTCACTTGGACGCTCCCTCACTCACTCGGACTCTCCCTCACTCACTCGGACACTCCCTCACTCACTCGGACACTCCCTCACTCACTCTCCCTCACTCACTTGGACGCTCCCTCACTCACTCGGACACTCCCTCACTCACTCGGACACTCCCTCACTCGGACACTCACTCATTCGGACACTCCCTCACTCACTCGGACACTCCCTCACTCGGACACTCCCTCACTCACTCGGACTCTCCCTCACTCACTCGGACACTCCCTCACTCGGACACTCCCTCACTCACTCGCACTCTCCCTCACTCACTCGGACACTCCCTCACTCACTCGGACACTCCCTCACTCACTCTCCCTCACGCACTCGGACACTCCCTCACTCACTCGGACACTACCTCACTCACTCGGACACCCTCACTCACTCGGAAACTCCCTCACTCGGACACTCCCTCACTCACTCGGACTCTCCCTCACTCACTCGGACTCTCCCTCACTCACTCGGACACTCCCTCACTCACTCGGACACTCCCTCACTCACTCTCCCTCACTCACTTGGACGCTCCCTCACTCACTCGGACACTCCCTCACTCACTCGGACACTCCCTCACTCGGACACTCACTCATTCGGACACTCCCTCACTCACTCGGACACTCCCTCACTCGGACACTCCCTCACTCACTCGGACTCTCCCTCACTCACTCGGACACTACCTCACTCACTCGGACACTCCCTCACTCACTCGGACACTCCCTCACTCGGACACTCCCTCACTCACTCGGACTCTCCCTCACTCACTCGGACACTCCCTCACTCACTCGGACACTCCCTCACTCACTCGGACACTCCCTCACTCACTCGGACTCTCCCTCACTCACTCGGACACTCCCTCACTCACTTGGACTCTCCCTCACTCACTCGGACACTCCCTCACTCACTCGGACACTCCCTCACTCACTCGGACACACCCTCACTCGGACTCTCCCTCACTCACTCGGACTCTCCCTCACTCACTCGGACACTCACTCACTCGGACACTCCCTCACTCACTCGGACACTCCCTCACTCCCTCTCCCTCACTCACTCGGACTCTCCCTCACTCACTCGGACACTCCCTCACTCGGACACTCCCTCACTCACTCGGACTCTCCCTCACTCACTCGGACTCTCCCTCACTCACTCGGACTCTCCCTCACTCACTCGGACACTCCCTCACTCACTCGGACTCTCCCTCACTCACTCGGACACACCCTCACTCACTCGGACTCTCCCTCACTCACTCGGACTCTCCCTCACTCACTCGGACACTCCCTCACTCACTCGGACACTCACTCACTCACTCGGACACTCACTCACTCGGACACTCCCTCACTCACTCGGACTCTCCCTCACTCACTCGGACTCTCCCTCACTCACTCGGACACTCACTCACTCGGACACTACCTCACTCACTCGGACTCTCCCTCACTCACTCGGACTCTCCCTCACTTACTCGGACACTCCCTCACTCACGCGGACACTCCCTCACTCGGACTCTCCCTCACTCACTCGGACTCTCCCTCACTCACTCGGACACTCACTCACTCGGACACTACCTCACTCACTCGGACACTCCCTCACTCACTCGGACACTCCCTCACTCACTCGGACTCTCCCTCACTCACTCGGACACTCCCTTACTCCCTCTCCCTCACTCACTCGGACACTCACTCACTCACTCGGACACTCACTCACTCGGACACTCCCTCACTCACTCGGACACTCACTCACTCGGACTCTCCCTCACTCACTCGGACACTCACTCACTCGGACACTACCTCACTCACTCGGACTCTCCCTCACTCACTCGGACTCTCCCTCACTCACTCGGACACTCCCTCACTCACTCGGACACTCCCTCACTCACTCGGACTCTCCCTCACTCGGACACTCCCTCACTCACTCAGAACTCCCTCACTCACTCGGACACTCCCTCACTCACTCGGACACTCCCTCACTCACTCGGACTCTCCCTCACTCACTCGGACACTCCCTCACTCACTCGGACACTCCCTCTCACTCACTCACTCGGACACTCACTCACTCACTCGGACACTCACTCACTCGGACACTCCCTTACTCACTCGGACTCTCCCTCACTCACTCGGACACTCCCTCACTTACTCAGACACTCCCTCACTCCCTCTCCCTCACTCACTCGGACACTCACTCACTCACTCGGACACTCACTCACTCGGACACTCCCTTACTCACTCGGACTCTCACTCACTCACTCGGACACTCCCTCACTCACTCGGACTCTCCCTCACTCACTCGGACACTCACTCACTCGGACACTCCCTCACTCACTCGGACACTCCCTCACTCACTCGGACACTCCCTCACTCACTCGGACTCTCCCTCACTCACTCGGACTCTCCCTCACTCACTCGGACTCTCACTCACTCACTCGGACACGCCCTCACTCACTCGGACACTCACTCACTCGGACACTCCCTCACTCACTCAGACACTCCCTCACTCACTCGGACACTCCCTCACTCACTCGGACACTCACTCACTCGGACACTCCCTCACTCACTCGGACTCTCCCTCACTCACTCGGACACTCCCTCACTCACTCGGACTCTCCCTCACTCACTCGGACACTCCCTCACTCACTCGGACTCTCCCTCACTCACTCGGACTCTCCCTCACTCACTCGGACTCTCCCTCACTCACTCACTCGGACACTCACTCACTCACTCACTCGGACACTCACTCAATCGGACACTCCCTCACTCGGACTCTCCCTCACTCACTCGGACTCTCCCTCACTCACTCGGACTCTCCCTCACTCACTCGGACACTCACTCACTCGGACACTCCCTCACTCACTCGGACTCTCCCTCACCCACTCGGACTCTCCCTCACTCACTCGGACACTCCCTCACTCACTCGGACACTCCCTCACTCACTCAGACACTCCCTCACTCACTCGGACACTCCCTCACTCACTCGGACACTCCCTCACTCACTCGGACACTCCCTCACTCGGACACTCCCTCACTCACTTGGACGCTCCCTCACTCACTCGGACTCTCCCTCACTCACTCGGACACTCCCTCACTCACTCGGACACTCCCTCACTCACTCTCCCTCACTCACTTGGACGCTCCCTCACTCACTCGGACACTCCCTCACTCACTCGGACACTCCCTCACTCGGACACTCACTCATTCGGACACTCCCTCACTCACTCGGACACTCCCTCACTCGGACACTCCCTCACTCACTCGGACTCTCCCTCACTCACTCGGACACTCCCTCACTCGGACACTCCCTCACTCACTCGCACTCTCCCTCACTCACTCGGACACTCCCTCACTCACTCGGACACTCCCTCACTCACTCTCCCTCACGCACTCGGACACTCCCTCACTCACTCGGACACTACCTCACTCACTCGGACACCCTCACTCACTCGGAAACTCCCTCACTCGGACACTCCCTCACTCACTCGGACTCTCCCTCACTCACTCGGACTCTCCCTCACTCACTCGGACACTCCCTCACTCACTCGGACACTCCCTCACTCACTCTCCCTCACTCACTTGGACGCTCCCTCACTCACTCGGACACTCCCTCACTCACTCGGACACTCCCTCACTCGGACACTCACTCATTCGGACACTCCCTCACTCACTCGGACACTCCCTCACTCGGACACTCCCTCACTCACTCGGACTCTCCCTCACTCACTCGGACACTACCTCACTCACTCGGACACTCCCTCACTCACTCGGACACTCCCTCACTCGGACACTCCCTCACTCACTCGGACTCTCCCTCACTCACTCGGACACTCCCTCACTCACTCGGACACTCCCTCACTCACTCGGACACTCCCTCACTCACTCGGACTCTCCCTCACTCACTCGGACACTCCCTCACTCACTCGGACACTCCCTCACTCACTCGGACACTCCCTCACTCCCTCTCCCTCACTCACTCGGACACTCCCTCACTCCCTCTCCCTCACTCACTCGGACACTCCCTCACTCACTCGGACACTCACTCACTCGGACACTCCCTCACTCACTCGGACTCTCCCTCACTCACTCGGAATCTCCCTCACTCACTCGGACTCTCCCTCACTCACTCGGACACTCCCTCACTCACTCGGACACTCCCTCACTCACTCGGACACTCCCTCACTCACTCGGACACTCCCTCACTCGGACACTCCCTCACTCACTCGGACTCTCCCTCACTCACTCGGACTCTCCCTCACTCACTCGGACACTCCCTCACTCACTCGGACTCTCCCTCACTCACTCGGACACTCACTCACTCGGACACTCCCTCACTCACTCGGACTCTCCCTCACTCACTCGGACTCTCCCTCACTCACTCGGACACTCACTCACTCGGACACTACCTCACCCACTCGGACTCTCCCTCACTCACTTGGACTCTCCCTCACTCACTCGGACACTCCCTCACTCACTCGGACACTCCCTCACTCACGCGGACACTCCCTCACTCGGACTCTCCCTCACTCACTCGGACTCTCCCTCACTCACTCGGACACTCACTCACTCGGACACTACCTCACTCACTCGGACACTCCCTCACTCACTCGGACACTCCCTCACTCACTCGGACTCTCCCTCACTCACTCGGACACTCCCTCACTCCCTCTCCCTCACTCACTCGGACACTCACTCACTCACTCGGACACTCACTTACTCGGACACTCCCTCACTCACTCAGACACTCTCTCACTCGGACTCTCCCTCACTCACTCGGACTCTCCCTCACTCACTCGGACACTCCCTCACTCACTCGGACACTCCCTCACTCACTCGGACTCTCCCTCACTCACTCGGACTCTCCCTCACTCGGACACTCCCTCACTCACTCAGAACTCCCTCACTCACTCGGACATTCCCTCACTCACTCGGACACTCCCTCACTCACTCGGACTCTCCCTCACTCACTCGGACACTCCCTCACTCACTCGGACACTCCCTCTCACTCACTCACTCGGACACTCACTCACTCACTCGGACACTCACTCACTCGGACACTCCCTTACTCACTCGGACTCTCCCTCACTCACTCGGACACTCCCTCACTCACTCGGACTCTCCCTCACTCACTCGGACACTCACTCACTCGGACACTCCCTCACTCACTCGGACACACCTTCACTCACTCACTCGCCCTCACTCACCCGGACGCTCCCTCACTCACTCGGACGCTCCCTCACTCACTCCGACACTCCCTCACTCACTCGGACGCTCCCTCACTCACTCGGACACTCCCTCACTCACTCGGACACTACCTCCCTCACTCACTCGGACACTCACTCACTCCGACACTCCCTCACTCACTCGGACTCTCCCTCACTCACTCACTCTCCCTCACTCACTCCGACACTCCCTCACTCACTCGGACACTCCCTCACTCACTCGGACTCTCCCTCACTCACTCGGACTCTCCCTCACTCACTCGGACTCTCCCTCACTCACTCGGACTCTCCCTCACTCACTCGGACACTCACTCACTCGGACACTCCCTCACTCACTCCCCCTCACTCACTCGGACGCTCCCTCACTCACTCGGACTCTCCCTCACTCACTCGGACTCTCCCTCACTCACTCGGACTCTCCCTCACTCACTCGGACTCTCCCTCACTCACTCGGACACTCACTCACTCGGACACTACCTCACTCACTCGGACACTCCCTCACTCACTCGGAAACTCCCTCACTCACTCGGACTCTCCCTCACTCACTCGGACACTCCCTCACTCACTCAGACACTCACTCAGAACTCCCTCACTCATTCTCCCTCCCTCACTCACTCTCCCTCACTCACTCGGACGCTCCCTCACTCACTCGGACGCTCCCTCACTCACTCGGACGCTCCCTCACTCACTCGGACTCTCCCTCACTCACTCGGACTCTCCCTCACTCACTCGGACTCCCCCTCACTCACTCGGACACTCACTCACTCGGACACTACCTCACTCACTCGGACACTCCCTCACTCACTCGGAAACTCCCTCACTCACTCGGACTCTCCCTCACTCACTCGGACACTCCCTCACTCACTCAGACACTCACTCAGAACTCCCTCACTCACTCTCCCTCCCTCACTCACTCTCCCTCACTCCCTCACTCACTCAGACACTCCCTCACTCACTCGGACACTCCCTCACTCACTCGGACACTCCCTCACTCACTCGGACACTCCCTCACTCACTCGGACACTCCCTCACTCACTCGGACGCTCCCTCACTCACTCGGATGCCCCCTCACTCACTCGGACACTCCCTCACTCAGTCACTCTCCCTCACTCACTCACTCTCCCTCACTCACTCGGACTCTCCCTCACTCACTCGGACACTACCTCACTCACTCGGACACTCCCTCACTCACCCGGAAACTCCCTCACTCACTCGGACTCTCCCTCACTCACTCGGTCACTCCCACACTCACTCAGACACTCACTCAGAACTCCCTCACTCACTCTCCCTCCCTCACACACTCTCCCTCACTCACTCAGACACTCCCTCACTCACTCAGACACTCCCTCACTCACTCGGACACTCCCTCACTCACTCAGACACTCCCTCACTCACTCGGACACTCCCTCACTCACTCGGACACTCCCTCACTCACTCGGACGCCCCCTCACTCACTGGGACACTCCCTCACCTACTCACTCTCCCTCACTCTCTCACTCTCCCTCACTCACTCGGACTCTCCCTCACTCACTTGGACACTCCCTCACTCACTCGGACACTCCCTCACTCACTCGGACACTCCCTCACTCACTCGGACTCTCCCTCACTCACTCGGACACTCCCTCACTCACTCGGACACTCCCTCACTCACTCGGACACTCCCTCACTCACTCGGACTCTCCCTCACTCACTCGGACACTCCCTCACTCACTCGGACACACCCTCACTCACTCGGACACTCCCTCACTCACTCGGACGCCCCCTCACTCACTCGGACACTCCCTCACCTACTCACTCTCCCTCACTCACTCACTCTCCCTCACTCACTCGGAATCTCCCTCACTCACTCGGACACTCCCTCACTCACTCGGACACTCCCTCACTCACTCGGACACTCCCTCACTCACTCGGACTCTCCCTCACACACTCGAACACTCCCTCACTCACTCGGACACTCCCTCACTCACTCGGACTCTCCCTCACTCACTCGGACTCTCCCTCACTCACTCGGACACTCCCTCACTCACTCAGACACTCCCTCACTCCCTCTCCCTCACTCACTCGGACTCTCCCTCACTCACTCGGACACTCCCTCACTCACTCGGACACTCACTCACTCACTCGGACACTCACTCGGAAACTCCCTCACTCACTCGGACTCTCCCTCACTCACTCGGACACTCCCTCACTCCCTCTCCCTCACTCACTCGGACTATCCCTCACTCACTCGGACACTCCCTCACTCACTCGGACACTCACTCACTCACTCGGACACTCACTCACTCGGACACTCCCTCACTCACTCGGACTCTCCCTCACTCACTCGGACACTCCCTCACTCCCTCTCCCTCTCTCACTCGGACACTCACTCACTCACTCGGACACTCCCTCACTCATTCGGACTCTCCCTCACTCACTCGGACACTACCTCACTCCCTCTCCCTCTCTCACTCGGACACTCACTCACTCACTCGGACACTCCTTCACTCACTCCCTCTCCCTCACTCACTCGGACACTCCCTCACTCACTCGGACACTCCCTCACTCACTCTCCTTCACTCACTCGGACACTCCCTCACTCACTCGGACACTCCCTCACTCCCTCTCCCTCACTCACTCGGACACTCCCTCACTCACTTGGACTCTCCCTCACTCACTCGGACACTCCCTCACTCACTCGGACACTCCCTCACTCACTCGGACACACCCTCACTCGGACTCTCCCTCACTCACTCGGACTCTCCCTCACTCACTCGGACACTCACTCACTCGGACACTCCCTCACTCACTCGGACACTCCCTCACTCCCTCTCCCTCACTCACTCGGACTCTCCCTCACTCACTCGGACACTCCCTCACTCGGACACTCCCTCACTCACTCGGACTCTCCCTCACTCACTCGGACTCTCCCTCACTCACTCGGACTCTCCCTCACTCACTCGGACACTCCCTCACTCACTCGGACTCTCCCTCACTCACTCGGACACACCCTCACTCACTCGGACTCTCCCTCACTCACTCGGACTCTCCCTCACTCACTCGGACACTCCCTCACTCACTCGGACACTCACTCACTCACTCGGACACTCACTCACTCGGACACTCCCTCACTCACTCGGACTCTCCCTCACTCACTCGGACTCTCCCTCACTCACTCGGACACTCACTCACTCGGACACTACCTCACTCACTCGGACTCTCCCTCACTCACTCGGACTCTCCCTCACTTACTCGGACACTCCCTCACTCACGCGGACACTCCCTCACTCGGACTCTCCCTCACTCACTCGGACTCTCCCTCACTCACTCGGACACTCACTCACTCGGACACTACCTCACTCACTCGGACACTCCCTCACTCACTCGGACACTCCCTCACTCACTCGGACTCTCCCTCACTCACTCGGACACTCCCTTACTCCCTCTCCCTCACTCACTCGGACACTCACTCACTCACTCGGACACTCACTCACTCGGACACTCCCTCACTCACTCGGACACTCACTCACTCGGACTCTCCCTCACTCACTCGGACACTCACTCACTCGGACACTACCTCACTCACTCGGACTCTCCCTCACTCACTCGGACTCTCCCTCACTCACTCGGACACTCCCTCACTCACTCGGACACTCCCTCACTCACTCGGACTCTCCCTCACTCGGACACTCCCTCACTCACTCAGAACTCCCTCACTCACTCGGACACTCCCTCACTCACTCGGACACTCCCTCACTCACTCGGACTCTCCCTCACTCACTCGGACACTCCCTCACTCACTCGGACACTCCCTCTCACTCACTCACTCGGACACTCACTCACTCACTCGGACACTCACTCACTCGGACACTCCCTTACTCACTCGGACTCTCCCTCACTCACTCGGACACTCCCTCACTTACTCAGACACTCCCTCACTCCCTCTCCCTCACTCACTCGGACACTCACTCACTCACTCGGACACTCACTCACTCGGACACTCCCTTACTCACTCGGACTCTCACTCACTCACTCGGACACTCCCTCACTCACTCGGACTCTCCCTCACTCACTCGGACACTCACTCACTCGGACACTCCCTCACTCACTCGGACACTCCCTCACTCACTCGGACACTCCCTCACTCACTCGGACTCTCCCTCACTCACTCGGACTCTCCCTCACTCACTCGGACTCTCACTCACTCACTCGGACACTCCCTCACTCACTCGGACACTCACTCACTCGGACACTCCCTCACTCACTCAGACACTCCCTCACTCACTCGGACACTCCCTCACTCACTCGGACACTCACTCACTCGGACACTCCCTCACTCACTCGGACTCTCCCTCACTCACTCGGACACTCCCTCACTCACTCGGACTCTCCCTCACTCACTCGGACACTCCCTCACTCACTCGGACTCTCCCTCACTCACTCGGACTCTCCCTCACTCACTCGGACTCTCCCTCACTCACTCACTCGGACACTCACTCACTCACTCACTCGGACACTCACTCAATCGGACACTCCCTCACTCGGACTCTCCCTCACTCACTCGGACTCTCCCTCACTCACTCGGACTCTCCCTCACTCACTCGGACACTCACTCACTCGGACACTCCCTCACTCACTCGGACTCTCCCTCACCCACTCGGACTCTCCCTCACTCACTCGGACACTCCCTCACTCACTCGGACACTCCCTCACTCACTCAGACACTCCCTCACTCACTCGGACACTCCCTCACTCACTCGGACACTCCCTCACTCACTCGGACACTCCCTCACTCGGACACTCCCTCACTCACTTGGACGCTCCCTCACTCACTCGGACTCTCCCTCACTCACTCGGACACTCCCTCACTCACTCGGACACTCCCTCACTCACTCTCCCTCACTCACTTGGACGCTCCCTCACTCACTCGGACACTCCCTCACTCACTCGGACACTCCCTCACTCGGACACTCACTCATTCGGACACTCCCTCACTCACTCGGACACTCCCTCACTCGGACACTCCCTCACTCACTCGGACTCTCCCTCACTCACTCGGACACTCCCTCACTCGGACACTCCCTCACTCACTCGCACTCTCCCTCACTCACTCGGACACTCCCTCACTCACTCGGACACTCCCTCACTCACTCTCCCTCACGCACTCGGACACTCCCTCACTCACTCGGACACTACCTCACTCACTCGGACACCCTCACTCACTCGGACACTCCCTCACTCGGACACTCCCTCACTCACTCGGACTCTCCCTCACTCACTCGGACTCTCCCTCACTCACTCGGACACTCCCTCACTCACTCGGACACTCCCTCACTCACTCTCCCTCACTCACTTGGACGCTCCCTCACTCACTCGGACACTCCCTCACTCACTCGGACACTCCCTCACTCGGACACTCACTCATTCGGACACTCCCTCACTCACTCGGACACTCCCTCACTCGGACACTCCCTCACTCACTCGGACTCTCCCTCACTCACTCGGACACTACCTCACTCACTCGGACACTCCCTCACTCACTCGGACACTCCCTCACTCGGACACTCCCTCACTCACTCGGACTCTCCCTCACTCACTCGGACACTCCCTCACTCACTCGGACACTCCCTCACTCACTCGGACACTCCCTCACTCACTCGGACTCTCCCTCACTCACTCGGACACTCCCTCACTCACTCGGACACTCCCTCACTCACTCGGACACTCCCTCACTCCCTCTCCCTCACTCACTCGGACACTCCCTCACTCCCTCTCCCTCACTCACTCGGACACTCCCTCACTCACTCGGACACTCACTCACTCGGACACTCCCTCACTCACTCGGACTCTCCCTCACTCACTCGGACTCTCCCTCACTCACTCGGACTCTCCCTCACTCACTCGGACACTCCCTCACTCACTCGGACACTCCCTCACTCACTCGGACACTCCCTCACTCACTCGGACACTCACTCACTCGGACACTCCCTCACTCACTCGGACTCTCCCTCACTCACTCGGACTCTCCCTCACTCACTCGGACACTCCCTCACTCACTCGGACTCTCCCTCACTCACTCGGACACTCACTCACTCGGACACTCCCTCACTCACTCGGACTCTCCCTCACTCACTCGGACTCTCCCTCACTCACTCGGACACTCACTCACTCGGACACTACCTCACCCACTCGGACTCTCCCTCACTCACTTGGACTCTCCCTCACTCACTCGGACACTCCCTCACTCACTCGGACACTCCCTCACTCACGCGGACACTCCCTCACTCGGACTCTCCCTCACTCACTCGGACTCTCCCTCACTCACTCGGACACTCACTCACTCGGACACTACCTCACTCACTCGGACACTCCCTCACTCACTCGGACACTCCCTCACTCACTCGGACTCTCCCTCACTCACTCGGACACTCCCTCACTCCCTCTCCCTCACTCACTCGGACACTCACTCACTCACTCGGACACTCACTTACTCGGACACTCCCTCACTCACTCGGACACTCTCTCACTCGGACTCTCCCTCACTCACTCGGACTCTCCCTCACTCACTCGGACACTCCCTCACTCACTCGGACACTCCCTCACTCACTCGGACTCTCCCTCACTCACTCGGACTCTCCCTCACTCGGACACTCCCTCACTCACTCAGAACTCCCTCACTCACTCGGACATTCCCTCACTCACTCGGACACTCCCTCACTCACTCGGACTCTCCCTCACTCACTCGGACACTCCCTCACTCACTCGGACACTCCCTCTCACTCACTCACTCGGACACTCACTCACTCACTCGGACACTCACTCACTCGGACACTCCCTTACTCACTCGGACTCTCCCTCACTCACTCGGACACTCCCTCACTCACTCGGACTCTCCCTCACTCACTCGGACACTCACTCACTCGGACACTCCCTCACTCACTCGGACACTCCCTCACTCACTCGGACACTCCCTCACTCACTCGGACTCTCCCTCACTCACTCGGACTCTCCCTCACTCACTCGGACTCTCCCTCACTCACTCGGACACTCCCTCACTCACTCGGACACTCACTCACTCGGACACTCCCTCACTCACTCGGACACTCCCTCACTCACTCGGACACTCCCTCACTCACTCGGACACTCACTCACTCGGACACTCCCTCACTCACTCGGACTCTCCCTCACTCACTCGGACACTCCCTCACTCACTCGGACTCTCCCTCACTCACTCGGACACTCCCTCACTCACTCAGACTCTCCCTCACTCACTCGGACTCTCCCTCACTCACTCGGACTCTCCCTCACTCACTCACTCGGACACTCACTCACTCACTCACTCGGACACTCACTCACTCGGACACTCCCTCACTCGGTCTCTCCCTCAATCACTCGGACTCTCCCTCACTCACTCGGACTCTCCCTCACTCACTCGGACACTCACTCACTCGGACACTCCCTCACTCACTCGGACTCTCCCTCACCCACTCGGACTCTCCCTCACTCACTCGGACACTCCCTCACTCACTCGGACACTCCCTCACTCACTCGGACACTCCCTCACTCGGACACTCCCTCACTCACTTGGACGCTCCCTCACTCACTCGGACTCTCCCTCACTCACTCGGACACTCCCTCACTCACTCGGACACTCCCTCACTCACTCTCCCTCACTCACTTGGACGCTCCCTCACTCACTCGGACACTCCCTCACTCACTCGGACACTCCCTCACTCGGACACTCACTCATTCGGACACTCCCTCACTCACTCGGACACTCCCTCACTCGGACACTCCCTCACTCACTCGGACTCTCCCTCACTCACTCGGACACTCCCTCACTCGGACACTCCCTCACTCACTCGCACTCTCCCTCACTCACTCGGACACTCCCTCACTCACTCGGACACTCCCTCACTCACTCTCCCTCACGCACTCGGACACTCCCTCACTCACTCGGACACTACCTCACTCACTCGGACACTCCCTCACTCACTCGGACACTCCCTCACTCGGACACTCCCTCACTCACTCGGACTCTCCCTCACTCACTCGGACTCTCCCTCACTCACTCGGACACTCCCTCACTCACTCGGACACTCCCTCACTCACTCTCCCTCACTCACTTGGACGCTCCCTCACTCACTCGGACACGCCCTCACTCACTCGGACACTCCCTCACTCGGACACTCACTCATTCGGACACTCCCTCACTCACTCGGACACTCCCTCACTCGGACACTCCCTCACTCACTCGGACTCTCCCTCACTCACTCGGACTCTCCCTCACTCACTCGGACTCTCCCTCACTCACTCGGACTCTCCCTCACTCACTCGGACACTCACTCACTCGGACACTCCCTCACTCACTCCCCCTCACTCACTCGGATGCTCCCTCACTCACTCGGACTCTCCCTCACTCACTCGGACTCTCCCTCACTCACTCGGACTCTCCCTCACTCACTCGGACTCTCCCTCACTCACTCGGACACTCACTCACTCGGACACTACCTCACTCACTCGGACACTCCCTCACTCACTCGGAAACTCCCTCACTCACTCGGACTCTCCCTCACTCACTCGGACACTCCCTCACTCACTCAGACACTCACTCAGAACTCCCTCACTCATTCTCCCTCCCTCACTCACTCTCCCTCACTCACTCGGACGCTCCCTCACTCACTCGGACGCTCCCTCACTCACTCGGACTCTCCCTCACTCACTCGGACTCTCCCTCACTCACTCGGACTCTCCCTCACTCACTCGGACTCCCCCTCACTCACTCGGACACTCACTCACTCGGACACTACCTCACTCACTCGGACACTCCCTCACTCACTCGGAAACTCCCTCACTCACTCGGACTCTCCCTCACTCACTCGGACACTCCCTCACTCACTCAGACACTCACTCAGAACTCCCTCACTCACTCTCCCTCCCTCACTCACTCTCCCTCACTCCCTCACTCACTCAGACACTCCCTCACTCACTCGGACACTCCCTCACTCACTCGGACACTCCCTCACTCACTCAGACACTCCCTCACTCACTCGGACACTCCCTCACTCACTCGGACACTCCCTCACTCACTCGGATGCCCCCTCACTCACTCGGACACTCCCTCACTCAGTCACTCTCCCTCACTCACTCACTCTCCCTCACTCACTCGGACTCTCCCTCACTCACTCGGACACTACCTCACTCACTCGGACACTCCCTCACTCACTCGGAAACTCCCTCACTCACTCGGACTCTCCCTCACTCACTCGGTCGCTCCCTCACTCACTCAGACACTCACTCAGAACTCCCTCACTCACTCTCCCTCCCTCACACACTCTCCCTCACTCACTCAGACACTCCCTCACTCACTCAGACACTCCCTCACTCACTCGGACACTCCCTCACTCACTCAGACACTCCCTCACTCACTCGGACACTCCCTCACTCACTCGGACACTCCCTCACTCACTCGGACGCCCCCTCACTCACTGGGACACTCCCTCACCTACTCACTCTCCCTCACTCTCTCACTCTCCCTCACTCACTCGGACTCTCCCTCACTCACTTGGACACTCCCTCACTCACTCGGAAACTCCCTCACTCACTCGGACACTCCCTCACTCACTCGGACTCTCCCGCACTCACTCGGACACTCCCTCACTCACTCGGACACTCCCTCACTCACTCGGACACTCCCTCACTCACTCGGACTCTCCCTCACTCACTCGGACACTCCCTCACTCACTCGGACACACCCTCACTCACTCGGACACTCCCTCACTCACTCGGACGCCCCCTCACTCACTCGGACACTCCCTCACCTACTCACTCTCCCTCACTCACTCACTCTCCCTCACTCACTCGGAATCTCCCTCACTCACTCGGACACTCCCTCACTCACTCGGCCACTCCCTCACTCACTCGGACACTCCCTCACTCACTCGGACTCTCCCTCACACACTCGGACACTCCCTCACTCACTCAGACACTCACTCAGAACTCCCTCACTCATTCTCCCTCCCTCACTCACTCTCCCTCACTCACTCGGACGCTCCCTCACTCACTCGGACGCTCCCTCACTCACTCGGACTCTCCCTCACTCACTCGGCCTCTCCCTCACTCACTCGGACTCTCCCTCACTCACTCGGACTCCCCCTCACTCACTCGGACACTCACTCACTCGGACACTACCTCACTCACTCGGACACTCCCTCACTCACTCGGAAACTCCCTCACTCACTCGGACTCTCCCTCACTCACTCGGACACTCCCTCACTCACTCAGACACTCACTCAGAACTCCCTCACTCACTCTCCCTCCCTCACTCACTCTCCCTCACTCCCTCACTCACTCAGACACTCCCTCACTCACTCGGACACTCCCTCACTCACTCGGACACTCCCTCACTCACTCAGACACTCCCTCACTCACTCGGACACTCCCTCACTCACTCGGACACTCCCTCACTCACTCGGATGCCCCCTCACTCACTCGGACACTCCCTCACTCAGTCACTCTCCCTCACTCACTCACTCTCCCTCACTCACTCGGACTCTCCCTCACTCACTCGGACACTACCTCACTCACTCGGACACTCCCTCACTCACTCGGAAACTCCCTCACTCACTCGGACTCTCCCTCACTCACTCGGTCGCTCCCTCACTCACTCAGACACTCACTCAGAACTCCCTCACTCACTCTCCCTCCCTCACACACTCTCCCTCACTCACTCAGACACTCCCTCACTCACTCAGACACTCCCTCACTCACTCGGACACTCCCTCACTCACTCAGACACTCCCTCACTCACTCGGACACTCCCTCACTCACTCGGACACTCCCTCACTCACTCGGACGCCCCCTCACTCACTGGGACACTCCCTCACCTACTCACTCTCCCTCACTCTCTCACTCTCCCTCACTCACTCGGACTCTCCCTCACTCACTTGGACACTCCCTCACTCACTCGGACACTCCCTCACTCACTCGGACACTCCCTCACTCACTCGGACTCTCCCGCACTCACTCGGACACTCCCTCACTCACTCGGACACTCCCTCACTCACTCGGACACTCCCTCACTCACTCGGACTCTCCCTCACTCACTCGGACACTCCCTCACTCACTCGGACACACCCTCACTCACTCGGACACTCCCTCACTCACTCGGACGCCCCCTCACTCACTCGGACACTCCCTCACCTACTCACTCTCCCTCACTCACTCACTCTCCCTCACTCACTCGGAATCTCCCTCACTCACTCGGACACTCCCTCACTCACTCGGCCACTCCCTCACTCACTCGGACACTCCCTCACTCACTCGGACTCTCCCTCACACACTCGAACACTCCCTCACTCACTCGGACACTCCCTCACTCACTCGGACTCTCCCTCACTCACTCGGACTCTCCCTCACTCACTCGGACACTCCCTCACTCACTCAGACCCTCCCTCACTCCTTCTCCCTCACTCACTCGGACTCTCCCTCACTCACTCGGACACTCCCTCACTCACTCGCACACTCACTCACTCACTCGGACACTCACTCGGACACTCCCTCACTCACTCGGACTCTCCCTCACTCACTCGGACACTCCCTCACTCCCTCTCCCTCACTCACTCGGACTATCCCTCACTCACTCGGACACTCCCTCACTCACTCGGACACTCACTCACTCACTCGGACACTCACTCACTCGGACACTCCCTCACTCACTCGGACTCTCCCTCACTCACTCGGACACTCCCTCACTCCCTCTCCCTCTCTCACTCGGACACTCACTCACTCACTCGGACACTCCCTCACTCATTCGGACTCTCCCTCACTCACTCGGACACTACCTCACTCCCTCTCCCTCTCTCACTCGGACACTCACTCACTCACTCGGACACTCCCTCACTCACTCCCTCTCCCTCATTCACTCGGACACTCCCTCACTCACTCGGACACTCCCTCACTCACTCTCCTTCACTCACTCGGACACTCCCTCACTCACTCGGACACTCCCTCACTCCCTCTCCCTCACTCACTCGGACACTCCCTCACTCACTTGGACTCTCCCTCACTCACTCGGACACTCCCTCACTCACTCGGACACTCCCTCACTCACTCGGACACTCCCTCACTCGGACTCTCCCTCACTCACTCGGACTCTCCCTCACTCACTCGGACACTCACTCACTCGGACACTCCCTCACTCACTCGGACACTCCCTCACTCCCTCTCCCTCACTCACTCGGACTCTCCCTCACTCACTCGGACACTCCCTCACTCGGACACTCCCTCACTCACTCGGACTCTCCCTCACTCACTCGGACTCTCCCTCACTCACTCGGACTCTCCCTCACTCACTCGGACACTCCCTCACTCACTCGGACTCTCCCTCACTCACTCGGACACACCCTCACTCACTCGGACTCTCCCTCACTCACTCGGACTCTCCCTCACTCACTCGGACACTCCCTCACTCACTCGGACACTCACTCACTCACTCGGACACTCACTCACTCGGACACTCCCTCACTCACTCGGACTCTCCCTCACTCACTCGGACTCTCCCTCACTCACTCGGACACTCACTCACTCGGACACTACCTCCCTCACTCGGACTCTCCCTCACTCACTCGGACTCTCCCTCACTCACTCAGACACTCACTCACTCGGACACTACCTCACTCACTCGGACACTCCCTCACTCACTCGGACACTCCCTCACTCACTCGGACTCTCCCTCACTCACTCGGACACTCCCTCACTCCCTCTCCCTCACTCACTCGGACACTCACTCACTCACTCGGACACTCACTCACTCGGACACTCCCTCACTCACTCGGACACTCACTCACTCGGACTCTCCCTCACTCACTCGGACACTCACTCACTCGGACACTACCTCACTCACTCGGACTCTCCCTCACTCACTCGGACTCTCCCTCACTCACTCGGACACTCCCTCACTCACTCGGACACTCCCTCACTCACTCGGACTCTCCCTCACTCGGACACTCCCTCACTCACTCAGAACTCCCTCACTCACTCGGACACTCCCTCACTCACTCGGACACTCCCTCACTCACTCGGACTCTCCCTCACTCACTCGGACACTCCCTCACTCACTCGGACACTCCCTCTCACTCACTCACTCGGACACTCACTCACTCACTCGGACACTCACTCACTCGGACACTCCCTTACTCACTCGGACTCTCCCTCACTCACTCGGACACTCCCTCACTCACTCAGACACTCCCTCACTCCCTCTCCCTCACTCACTCGGACACTCACTCACTCACTCGGACACTCACTCACTCGGACACTCCCTTACTCACTCGGATTCTCACTCACTCACTCGGACACTCCCTCACTCACTCGGACTCTCCCTCACTCACTCGGACACTCACTCACTCGGACACTCCCTCACTCACTCGGACACTCCCTCACTCACTCGGACACTCCCTCACTCACTCGGACTCTCCCTCACTCACTCGGACTCTCCCTCACTCACTCGGACTCTCCCTCACTCACTCGGACACTCCCTCACTCACTCGGACACTCACTCACTCGGACACTCCCTCACTCACTCAGACACTCCCTCACTCACTCGGACACTCCCTCACTCACTCGGACACTCACTCACTCGGACACTCCCTCACTCACTCGGACTCTCCCTCACTCACTCGGACACTCCCTCACTCACTCGGACTCTCCCTCACTCACTCGGACACTCCCTCACTCACTCGGACTCTCCCTCACTCACTCGGACTCTCCCTCACTCACTCGGACTCTCCCTCACTCACTCACTCGGACACTCACTCACTCACTCACTCGGACACTCACTCACTCGGACACTCCCTCACTCGGACTTTCCCTCACTCACTCGGACTCTCCCTCACTCACTCGGACTCTCCCTCACTCACTCGGACACTCACTCACTCGGACACTCACTCACTCACTCGGACTCTCCCTCACTCACTCGGACACTCCCTCACTCACTCGGACACTCCCTCACTCACTCGGACACTCCCTCACTCACTCGGACACTCCCTCACTCACTCGGACACTCCCTCACTCACTCGGACACTCCCTCACTCGGACACTCCCTCACTCACTTGGACGCTCCCTCACTCACTCGGACTCTCCCTCACTCACTCGGACACTCCCTCACTCACTCGGACACTCCCTCACTCACTCTCCCTCACTCACTTGGACGCTCCCTCACTCACTCGGACACTCCCTCACTCACTCGGACACTCCCTCACTCGGACACTCACTCATTCGGACACTCCCTCACTCACTCGGACACTCCCTCACTCGGACACTCCCTCACTCACTCGGACTCACCCTCACTCACTCGGACACTCCCTCACTCGGACACTCCCTCACTCACTCGCACTCTCCCTCACTCACTCGGACACTCACTCGGACACTCCCTCACTCACTCTCCCTCACGCACTCGGACACTCCCTCACTCACTCGGACACTACCTCACTCACTCGGACACTCCCTCACTCACTCGGACACTCCCTCACTCGGACACTCCCTCACTCACTCGGACTCTCCCTCACTCACTCGGACTCTCCCTCACTCACTCGGACACTCCCTCACTCACTCGGACACTCCCTCACTCACTCTCCCTCACTCACTTGGACGCTCCCTCACTCACTCGGACACTCCCTCACTCACTCGGACACTCCCTCACTCGGACACTCACTCATTCGGACACTCCCTCACTCACTCGGACACTCCCTCACTCGGACACTCCCTCACTCACTCGGACTCTCCCTCACTCACTCGGACACTACCTCACTCACTCGGACACTCCCTCACTCACTCGGACACTCCCTCACTCGGACACTCCCTCACTCACTCGGACTCTCCCTCACTCACTCGGACACTCCCTCACTCACTCGGACACTCCCTCACTCACTCGGACACTACCTCACTCACTCGGACACTCCCTCACTCACTCGGACACTCCCTCACACACTCGGACTCTCCCTCACTCACTCGGACACTCCCTCACTCACTCGGACACTCCATCACTCACTCGGACACTCCCTCACTCACTCGGACACTCCCTCACTCCCTCTCCCTCACTCACTCGGACACTCCCTCACTCCCTCTCCCTCACTCACTCGGACACTCCCTCACTCACTCGGACACTCACTCACTCGGACACTCCCTCACTCACTCGGACTCTCCCTCACTCACTCGGACTCTCCCTCACTCACTCGGACTCTCCCTCACTCACTCGGACACTCCCTCACTCACTCGGACACTCCCTCACTCACTCGGACACTCCCTCACTCACTCGGACACTCACTCACTCGGACACTCCCTCACTCACTCGGACTCTCCCTCACTCACTCGGACTCTCCCTCACTCACTCGGACACTCCCTCACTCACTCGGACTCTCCCTCACTCACTTGGACACTCACTCACTCGGACACTCCCTCACTCACTCGGACTCTCCCTCACTCACTCGGACTCTCCCTCACTCACTCGGACACTCACTCACTCGGACACTACCTCACTCACTCGGACTCTCCCTCACTCACTTGGACTCTCCCTCACTCACTCGGACACTCCCTCACTCACTCGGACACTCCCTCACTCACGCGGACACTCCCTCACTCGGACTCTCCCTCACTCACTCGGACTCTCCCTCACTCACTCGGACACTCACTCACTCGGACACTACCTCACTCACTCGGACACTCCCTCACTCACTCGGACACTCCCTCACTCACTCGGACTCTCCCTCACTCACTCGGACACTCCCTCACTCCCTCTCCCTCACTCACTCGGACACTCACTCACTCACTCGGACACTCACTCACTCGGACACTCCCTCACTCACTCGGACACTCTCTCACTCGGACTCTCCCTCACTCACTCGGACTCTCCCTCACTCACTCGGACACTCCCTCACTTACTCGGACACTCCCTCACTCACTCGGACTCTCCCTCACTCGGACACTCCCTCACTCACTCAGAACTCCCTCACTCACTCGGACACTCCCTCACTCACTCGGACACTCCCTCACTCACTCGGACTCTCCCTCACTCACTCGGACACTCCCTCACTCACTCGGACACTCCCTCTCACTCACTCACTCGGACACTCACTCACTCACTCGGACACTCACTCACTCGGACACTCCCTTACTCACTCGGACTCTCCCTCACTCACTCGGACACTTCCTCACTCACTCGGACTCTCCCTCACTCACTCGGACACTCACTCACTCGGACACTCCCTCACTCACTCGGACACTCCCTCACTCACTCGGACACTCCCTCACTCACTCGGACTCTCCCTCACTCACTCGGACTCTCCCTCACTCACTCGGACTCTCCCTCACTCACTCGGACACTCACTCACTCGGACACTCCCTCACTCACTCGGACACTCCCTCACTCACTCGGACACTCCCTCACTCACTCGGACACTCACTCACTCGGACACTCCCTCACTCACTCGGACTCTCCCTCACTCACTCGGACACTCCCTCATTCGGACACTCCCTCACTCACTCGGACACTCCCTCACTCGGACACTCCCTCACTCACTCGGACTCACCCTCTCTCACTCGGACACTCCCTCACTCGGACACTCCCTCACTCACTCGCACTCTCCCTCACTCACTCGGACACTCCCTCACTCACTCGGACACTCCCTCACTCACTCGGACACTCCCTCACTCACTCTCCCTCACGGACTCGGACATTCCCTCACTCACTCGGACACTACCTCACTCACTCGGACACTCCCTCACTCACTCGGACACTCCCTCACTCGGACACTCCCTCACTCACTCGGACTCTCCCTCACTCACTCGGACTCTCCCTCACTCACTCGGACACTCCCTCACTCACTCGGACACTCCCTCACTCACTCTCCCTCACTCACTTGGACGCTCCCTCACTCACTCGGACACTCCCTCACTCACTCGGACACTCCCTCACTCGGACACTCACTCATTCGGACACTCCCTCACTCACTCAGACACTCCCTCACTCGGACACTCCCTCACTCACTCGGACTCTCCCTCACTCACTCGGACACTACCTCACTCACTCGGACACTCCCTCACTCACTCGGACACTCCCTCACTCGGACACTCCCTCACTCACTCGGACTCTCCCTCACTCACTCGGACACTCCCTCACTCACTCGGACACTCCCTCACTCACTCGGACACTACCTCACTCACTCGGACACTCCCTCACTCACTCGGACACTCCCTCACACACTCGGACTCTCCCTCACTCACTCGGACACTCCCTCACTCACTCGGACACTCCCTCACTCACTCGGACACTCCCTCACTCACTCGGACACTCCCTCACTCCCTCTCCCTCACTCACTCGGACACTCCCTCACTCCCTCTCCCTCACTCACTCGGACACTCCCTCACTCACTCGGACACTCACTCACTCGGACACTCCCTCACTCACTCGGACTCTCCCTCACTCACTCGGACTCTCCCTCACTCACTCGGACTCTCCCTCACTCACTCGGACACTCCCTCACTCACTCGGACACTCCCTCACTCACTCGGACACTCCCTCACTCACTCGGACACTCACTCACTCGGACACTCCCTCACTCACTCGGACTCTCCCTCACTCACTCGGACTCTCCCTCACTCACTCGGACACTCCCTCACTCACTCGGACTCTCCCTCACTCACTCGGACACTCACTCACTCGGACACACCCTCACTCACTCGGACTCTCCCTCACTCACTCGGACTCTCCCTCACTCACTCGGACACTCACTCACTCGGACACTACCTCACTCACTCGGACTCTCCCTCACTCACTTGGACTCTCCCTCACTCACTCGGACACTCCCTCACTCACTCGGACACTCCCTCACTCGGACACTCCCTCACTCACTCGGACTCTCCCTCACTCACTCGGACACTCCCTCACTCACTCGGACACTCCCTCACTCACTCGGACACTACCTCACTCACTCGGACACTCCCTCACTCACTCGGACACTCCCTCACACACTCGGACTCTCCCTCACTCACTCGGACACTCCCTCACTCACTCGGACACTCCATCACTCACTCGGACACTCCCTCACTCACTCGGACACTCCCTCACTCCCTCTCCCTCACTCACTCGGACACTCCCTCACTCCCTCTCCCTCACTCACTCGGACACTCCCTCACTCACTCGGACACTCACTCACTCGGACACTCCCTCACTCACTCGGACTCTCCCTCACTCACTCGGACTCTCCCTCACTCACTCGGACTCTCCCTCACTCACTCGGACACTCCCTCACTCACTCGGACACTCCCTCACTCACTCGGACACTCCCTCACTCACTCGGACACTCACTCACTCGGACACTCCCTCACTCACTCGGACTCTCCCTCACTCACTCGGACTCTCCCTCACTCACTCGGACACTCCCTCACTCACTCGGACTCTCCCTCACTCACTTGGACACTCACTCACTCGGACACTCCCTCACTCACTCGGACTCTCCCTCACTCACTCGGACTCTCCCTCACTCACTCGGACACTCACTCACTCGGACACTACCTCACTCACTCGGACTCTCCCTCACTCACTTGGACTCTCCCTCACTCACTCGGACACTCCCTCACTCACTCGGACACTCCCTCACTCACGCGGACACTCCCTCACTCGGACTCTCCCTCACTCACTCGGACTCTCCCTCACTCACTCGGACACTCACTCACTCGGACACTACCTCACTCACTCGGACACTCCCTCACTCACTCGGACACTCCCTCACTCACTCGGACTCTCCCTCACTCACTCGGACACTCCCTCACTCCCTCTCCCTCACTCACTCGGACACTCACTCACTCACTCGGACACTCACTCACTCGGACACTCCCTCACTCACTCGGACACTCTCTCACTCGGACTCTCCCTCACTCACTCGGACTCTCCCTCACTCACTCGGACACTCCCTCACTCACTCGGACACTCCCTCACTCACTCGGACTCTCCCTCACTCGGACACTCCCTCACTCACTCAGAACTCCCTCACTCACTCGGACACTCCCTCACTCACTCGGACACTCCCTCACTCACTCGGACTCTCCCTCACTCACTCGGACACTCCCTCACTCACTCGGACACTCCCTCTCACTCACTCACTCGGACACTCACTCACTCACTCGGACACTCACTCACTCGGACACTCCCTTACTCACTCGGACTCTCCCTCACTCACTCGGACACTTCCTCACTCACTCGGACTCTCCCTCACTCACTCGGACACTCACTCACTCGGACACTCCCTCACTCACTCGGACACTCCCTCACTCACTCGGACACTCCCTCACTCACTCGGACTCTCCCTCACTCACTCGGACTCTCCCTCACTCACTCGGACTCTCCCTCACTCACTCGGACACTCACTCACTCGGGCACTCCCTCACTCACTCGGACACTCCCTCACTCACTCGGACACTCCCTCACTCACTCGGACACTCACTCACTCGGACACTCCCTCACTCACTCGGACTCTCCCTCACTCACTCGGACACTCCCTCATTCGGACACTCCCTCACTCACTCGGACACTCCCTCACTCGGACACTCCCTCACTCACTCGGACTCACCCTCACTCACTCGGACACTCCCTCACTCGGACACTCCCTCACTCACTCGCACTCTCCCTCACTCACTCGGACACTCCCTCACTCACTCGGACACTCCCTCACTCACTCGGACACTCCCTCACTCACTCTCCCTCACGCACTCGGACACTCCCTCACTCACTCGGACACTACCTCACTCACTCGGACACTCCCTCACTCACTCGGACACTCCCTCACTCGGACACTCCCTCACTCACTCGGACTCTCCCTCACTCACTCGGACTCTCCCTCACTCACTCGGACACTCCCTCACTCACTCGGACACTCCCTCACTCACTCTCCCTCACTCACTTGGACGCTCCCTCACTCACTCGGACACTCCCTCACTCACTCGGACACTCCCTCACTCGGACACTCACTCATTCGGACACTCCCTCACTCACTCGGACACTCCCTCACTCGGACACTCCCTCACTCACTCGGACTCTCCCTCACTCACTCGGACACTACCTCACTCACTCGGACACTCCCTCACTCACTCGGACACTCCCTCACTCGGACACTCCCTCACTCACTCGGACTCTCCCTCACTCACTCGGACACTCCCTCACTCACTCGGACACTCCCTCACTCACTCGGACACTACCTCACTCACTCGGACACTCCCTCACTCACTCGGACACTCCCTCACACACTCGGACTCTCCCTCACTCACTCGGACACTCCCTCACTCACTCGGACACTCCCTCACTCACTCGGACACTCCCTCACTCACTCGGACACTCCCTCACTCCCTCTCCCTCACTCACTCGGACACTCCCTCACTCCCTCTCCCTCACTCACTCGGACACTCCCTCACTCACTCGGACACTCACTCACTCGGACACTCCCTCACTCACTCGGACTCTCCCTCACTCACTCGGACTCTCCCTCACTCACTCGGACTCTCCCTCACTCACTCGGACACTCCCTCACTCACTCGGACACTCCCTCACTCACTCGGACACTCCCTCACTCACTCGGACACTCACTCACTCGGACACTCCCTCTCTCACTCGGACTCTCCCTCACTCACTCGGACTCTCCCTCACTCACTCGGACACTCCCTCACTCACTCGGACTCTCCCTCACTCACTCGGACACTCACTCACTCGGACACACCCTCACTCACTCGGACTCTCCCTCACTCACTCGGACTCTCCCTCACTCACTCGGACACTCACTCACTCGGACACTACCTCACTCACTCGGACTCTCCCTCACTCACTTGGACTCTCCCTCACTCACTCGGACACTCCCTCACTCACTCGGACACTCCCTCACTCACGCGGACACTCCCTCACTCGGACTCTCCCTCACTCACTCGGACTCTCCCTCACTCACTCGGACACTCACTCACTCGGACACTACCTCACTCACTCGGACACTCCCTCTCTCACTCGGACACTCACTCACTCGGACACTCCCTCACTCACTCGGACTCTCCCTCACTCACTCGGACACTCCCTCACTCCCTCTCCCTCACTCACTCGGACACTCACTCACTCACTCGGACACTCACTCACTCGGACACTCCCTCACTCACTCGGACACTCTCTCACTCGGACTCTCCCTCACTCACTCGGACTCTCCCTCACTCACTCGGACACTCCCTCACTCACTCGGACACTCCCTCACTCACTCGGACTCTCCCTCACTCGGACACTCCCTCACTCACTCAGAACTCCCTCACTCACTCGGACACTCCCTCACTCACTCGGACACTCCCTCACTCACTCGGACTCTCCCTCACTCACTCGGACACTCCCTCACTCACTCGGACACTCCCTCTCACTCACTCACTCGGACACTCACTCACTCACTCGGACACTCACTCACTCGGACACTCCCTTACTCACTCGGACTCTCCCTCACTCACTCGGACACTCCCTCACTCACTCGGACTCTCCCTCACTCACTCGGACACTCACTCACTCGGACACTCCCTCACTCACTCGGACACTCCCTCACTCACTCGGACACTCCCTCACTCACTCAGACTCTCCCTCACTCACTCGGACTCTCCCTCACTCACTCGGACTCTCCCTCACTCACTCGGACACTCCCTCACTCACTCGGACACTCACTCACTCGGACACTCCCTCACTCACTCGGACACTCCCTCACTCACTCGGACACTCCCTCACTCACTCGGACACTCACTCACTCGGACACTCCCTCACTCACTCGGACTCTCCCTCACTCACTCGGACACTCCCTCACTCACTCGGACTCTCCCTCACTCACTCGGACACTCCCTCACTCACTCGGACTCTCCCTCACTCACTCGGACTCTCCCTCACTCACTCGGACTCTCCCTCACTCACTCACTCGGACACTCACTCACTCACTCACTCGGACACTCACTCACTCGGACACTCCCTCACTCGGTCTCTCCCTCACTCACTCGGACTCTCCCTCACTCACTCGGACTCTCCCTCACTCACTCGGACACTCACTCACTCGGACACTCCCTCACTCACTCGGACTCTCCCTCACCCACTCGGACTCTCCCTCACTCACTCGGACACTCCTTCACTCACTCGGACACTCCCTCACTCACTCGGACACTCCCTCACTCACTCGGACACTCCCTCACTCACTCGGACACTCCCTCACTCGGACACTCCCTCACTCACTTGGACGCTCCCTCACTCACTCGGACTCTCCCTCACTCACTCGGACACTCCCTCACTCACTCGGACACTCCCTCACTCACTCTCCCTCACTCACTTGGACGCTCCCTCACTCACTCGGACACTCCCTCACTCACTCGGACACTCCCTCACTCGGACACTCACTCATTCGGACACTCCCTCACTCACTCGGACACTCCCTCACTCGGACACTCCCTCACTCACTCGGACTCTCCCTCACTCACTCGGACACTCCCTCACTCGGACACTCCCTCACTCACTCGCACTCTCCCTCACTCACTCGGACACTCCCTCACTCACTCGGACACTCCCTCACTCACTCTCCCTCACGCACTCGGACACTCCCTCACTCACTCGGACACTACCTCACTCACTCGGACACTCCCTCACTCACTCGGACACTCCCTCACTCGGACACTCCCTCACTCACTCGGACTCTCCCTCACTCACTCGGACTCTCCCTCACTCACTCGGACACTCCCTCACTCACTCGGACACTCCCTCACTCACTCTCCCTCACTCACTTGGACGCTCCCTCACTCACTCGGACACTCCCTCAATCACTCGGACACTCCCTCACTCGGACACTCACTCATTCGGACACTCCCTCACTCACTCGGACACTCCCTCACTCGGACACTCCCTCACTCACTCGGACTCTCCCTCACTCACTCGGACACTACCTCACTCACTCGGACACTCCCTCACTCCCTCGGACACTCCCTCACTCGGACACTCCCTCACTCACTCGGACATTCCCTCACTCACTCGGACACTCCCTCACTCACTCGGACACTACCTCACTCACTCGGACACTCCCTCACTCACTCGGACACTCGCTCACTCACTCGGACTCTCCCTCACTCACTCGGACACCCCCTCACTCACTCGGACACTCCCTCACTCACTCGGACACTCCCTCACTCCCTCTCCCTCACTCACTCGGACACTCCCTCACTCCCTCTCCCTCACTCACTCGGACACTCCCTCACTCACTCGGACACTCACTCACTCGGACACTCCCTCACTCACTCGGACTCTCCCTCACTCACTCGGACTCTCCCTCACTCACTCGGACTCTCCCTCACTCACTCGGACTCTCCCTCACTCACTCGGACACTCCCTCACTCACTCGGACACTCCCTCACTCACTCGGACACTCACTCACTCGGACACTCCCTCACTCACTCGGACTCTCCCTCACTCACTCGGACTCTCCCTCACTCACTCGGACTCTCCCTCACTCACTCGGACTCTCCCTCACTCACTCGGACACTCCCTCACTCACTCGGACACTCCCTCACTCACTCGGACACTCACTCACTCGGACAATACCTCACTCACTCGGACTCTCCCTCACTCACTCGGACTCTCCCTCACTCACTCGGACTCTCCCTCACTCCCTCGGACTGTCCCTCACTCACTCGGACACTCCCTCACTCACTCGGACACTCCTTCACTCACTCGGACTCTCCCCCACTCACTCGGACTCTCCCTCACTCACTCAGGCTCTCCCTCACTCACTCGGACTCTCCCTCACTCACTCGGACACTCCCTCACTCACTCGGACTCTCCCTCACTCACTCGGACACTCCCTCACTCGGACACTCCCTCCTTCACTCGGACTCTCCCTCACTCACTCGGACACTCCCTCACTCACTCGGACTCTCCCTCACTCACTCGGACACTCCCTCACTCACTCGGACTCTCCCTCACTCACTCGGACTCTCCCTCACTCACTCGGACTCTCCCTCACTCACTCGGACTCTCCCTTACTCACTCGGACACTCCCTCACTCACTCGGACACTCCCTCACTCACTCGGACACTCCCTCACTCACTCGGACTCTCCCCCACTCACTCGGACTCTCCCTCACTCACTCGGACTCTCCCTCACTCACTCGGACTCTCCCTCACTCACTCGGACACTCCCTCACTCACTCGGACACTCCCTCACTCACTCGGACACTCCCTCACTCGGACACTCCCTCCTTCACTCGGACTCTCCCTCACTCACTCGGACACTCCCTCACTCACTCGGACTCTCCCTCACTCACTCGGACACTCCCTCACTCACTCGGACTCTCCCTCACTCACTCGGACTCTCCCTCACTCACTCGGACTCTCCCTCACTCACTCGGACTCTCCCTTACTCACTCGGACACTCCCTCACTCACTCGGACACTCCCTCACTCACTCGGACACTCCCTCACTCACTCGGACACTCCCTCACTCACTCGGACACTCCCTCACTCACTCGGACTCTCCCTCACTCACTCGGACACTCCCTCTCACGGACATTCCCTCCCTCATTCGGACATTCCCTCCCTCCCTCGGACATTCCCTCCCTCACTCGGACTCTCCCTCACTCACTCGGACTCTCCCTCACTCACTCGGACACTCCCTCCCTCACTCGGACACTCCCTCACTCACTCGGACACTCCCTCACTCACTCGGACACTCCCTCACTCACTCGGACACTCCCTCACTCGGACACTCCCTCACTCACTCGGACACTCCCTCACTCACTCGGACACTCCCTCACTCACTCGGACACTCACTCACTCACTCACTCGGACACTCACTCACTCACTCGGACACTCACTCACTCACTCACTCAGACACTCCCTCACTCACTCGGACACTCCCTCACTCCCTCTCCCTCACTCACTCGGACACTCCCTCCCTCACTCGGACACTCCCTCCCTCACTCGGACACTCCCTCCCTCACTCGGACACTCCCTCCCTCACTCGGACACTCCCTCACTCACTCGGACTCTCCCTCACTCACTCGGACACTCCCTCACTCACTCGGACACTCCCTCACTCACTCGGACACTCCCTCACTCACTCGGACACTCCCTCACTCCCTCTCCCTCACTCACTCGGACACTCCCTCACTCCCTCTCCCTCACTCACTCGGACACTCCCTCACTCACTCAGACACTCACTCACTCGGACACTCCCTCACTCACTCGGACTCTCCCTCACTCACTCGGACTCTCCCTCACTCACTCGGACTCTCCCTCACTCACTCGCACACTCCCTCACTCACTCGGACACTCCCTCACTCACTCGGACACTCCCTCACTCACTCGGACACTCACTCACTCGGACACTCCCTCACTCACTCGGACTCTCCCTCACTCACTCGGACTCTCCCTCACTCACTCGGACTCTCCCTCACTCACTCGGACTCTCCCTCACTCACTCGGACACTCCCTCACTCACTCGGACACTCCCTCACTCACTCGGACACTCACTCACTCGGACACTACGTCACTCACTCGGACTCTCCCTCACTCACTCGGACTCTCCCTCACTCACTCGGACTCTCCCTCACTCACTCGGACTCTCCCTCACTCACTCGGACACTCCCTCACTCACTCGGACACTCCCTCACTCACTCGGACTCTCCCTCACTCACTCGGACTCTCCCTCACTCACTCGGACTCTCCCTCACTCACTCGGACTCTCCCTCACTCACTCGGACACTCCCTCACTCACTCGGACACTCCCTCACTCACTCGGACTCTCCCTCACTCACTCGGACACTCCCTCACCCACTCGGACACTCCCTCACTCACTCGGACACTCCCTCACTCACTCGGACACTCCCTCACTCGGACACTCCCTCCTTCACTCGGACTCTCCCTCACTCACTCGGACACTCCCTCACTCACTCGGACTCTCCCTCACTCACTCGGACACTCCCTCACTCACTCGGACTCTCCCTCACTCACTCGGACTCTCCCTCACTCACTCGGACTCTCCCTCACTCACTCGGACTCTCCCTCACTCACTCGGACTCTCCCTTACTCACTCGGACACTCCCTCATTCACTCGGACACTCCCTCACTCACTCGGACTCTCCCTCACTCACTCGGACACTCCCTCACTCACTCGGACACTCCCTCACTCACTCGGACACTCCCTCACTCACTCGGACACTCCCTCACTCACTCGGACACTCCCTCACTCACTCGGACTCTCCCTCACTCGGACACTCCCTCACTCACTCGGACACTCCCTCACTCACTCGGACACTCCCTCACTCACTCGGACACTCACTCACTCACTCACTCGGACACTCACTCACTCACTCGGACACTCACTCACTCACTCACTCGGACACTCCCTCACTCACTCGGACACTCCCTCACTCCCTCTCCCTCACTCACTCGGACACTCCCTCCCTCACTCGGACACTCCCTCCCTCACTCGGACACTCCCTCCCTCACTCGGACACTCCCTCCCTCACTCGGACACTCACTCACTCACTCGGACACTCACTCACTCACTCACTCGGACACTCACTCACTCACTCACTCGGACACTCACTCACTCACTCACTCGGACACTCCCTCACTCACTCGGACACTCACTCACTCGGACACTCCCTCACTCACTCGGACTCTCCCTCACTCACTCGGACTCTCCCTCACTCACTCGGACACTCGCTCACTCACTCGGACACTCCCTCACTCACTCGGACACTCCCTCACTCGGACACTCCCTCACTCACTCGGACACTCCCTCACTCACTCGGACACTCCCTCACTCACTCGGACACTCCCTCACTCACTCGGACACTCCCTCACTCACTCGGACACTCCCTCACTCCCTCACTCACTCGGACACTCCCTCACTCACTCGGACACTCCTTCCCTCACTCGGACACTCCCTCCCTCACTCGGACACTCCCTCCCTCACTCGGACTCTCCCTCACTCACTCGGACTCTCCCTCACTCACTCGGACACTCCCTCACTCACTCAGACACTCACTCAGTCGGACACTACCTCACTCACTCGGACACTCCCTCACTCACTCGGACACTCCCTCACTCACTCGGACTCTCCCTCACTCACTCGGACACTCCCTCACTCACTCGGACACTCCCTCACACACTCGGACACTCCCTCACTCACTCGGACACTCCCTCACTCACTCGGACACTCCCTCACTCACTCGGACACTCCCTCCCTCACTCGGACACTCCCTCCCTCACTCGAACACACCCTCCCTCACTCGGACACTCCCTCCCTCACTCGGACACTCCCTCCCTCACTCACTCGGACACTCACTCACTCACTCACTCGGACACTCACTCACTCACTCACTCGGACACTCACTCCCTCACTCACTCGGACACTCCCTCACTCACTCGGACACTCCCTCACTCACTCGGACACTCCCTCGGACACTCCCTCACTCACTCGGACACTCCCTCACTCACTCGGACACTCCCTTACTCACTCGGACAATCCCTCACTCACTCCCTCTCCCTCACTCACTCGGACACTCCCTCACTCACTCGGACTCTCCCTCACTCACTCGGTCTCTCCCTCACTCACTCGGACTCTCCCTCACTCACTCGGTCTCTCCCTCACTCACTCGGACTCTCCCTCACTCACTCGGACTCTCCCTCACTCACTCGGACACTCCCTCACTCACTCGGACACTCCCTCACTCACTCGGACTCTCCCTCACTCACTCGGACACTCCCTCACCCACTCGGACACTCCCTCACTCACTCGGACACTCCCTCACTCACTCGGACACTCCCTCACTCGGACACTCCCTCCTTCACTCGGACTCTCCCTCACTCACTCGGACACTCCCTCACTCACTCGGACTCTCCCTCACTCACTCGGACACTCCCTCACTCACTCGGACTCTCCCTCACTCACTCGGACTCTCCCTCACTCACTCGGACTCTCCCTCACTCACTCGGACTCTCCCTCACTCACTCGGACTCTCCCTTACTCACTCGGACACTCCCTCATTCACTCGGACACGCCCTCACTCACTCGGACTCTCCCTCACTTACTCGGACACTCCCTCACTCACTCGGACACTCCCTCACTCACTCGGACACTCCCTCACTCACTCGGACACTCCCTCACTCACTCGGACACTCCCTCACTCACTCGGACACTCCCTCACTCGGACACTCCCTCACTCACTCGGACACTCCCTCACTCACTCGGACACTCCCTCACTCACTCGGACACTCACTCACTCACTCACTCGGACACTCACTCACTCACTCGGACACTCACTCACTCACTCACTCGGACACTCCCTCACTCACTCGGACACTCCCTCACTCCCTCTCCCTCACTCACTCGGACACTCCCTCCCTCACTCGGACACTCCCTCCCTCACTCGGACACTCCCTCCCTCACTCGGACACTCCCTCCCTCACTCGGACACTCACTCACTCACTCGGACACTCACTCACTCACTCACTCGGACACTCACTCACTCACTCACTCGGACACTCACTCACTCACTCACTCGGACACTCACTCACTCGGACACTCCCTCACTCACTCGGACTCTCCCTCACTCACTCGGACACTCCCTCACTCACTCGGACACTCCCTCACTCACTCGGACACTCCCTCACTCGGACACTCCCTCACTCACTCGGACACTCCCTCACTCACTCGGACACTCCCTCACTCACTCGGACACTCCCTCACTCACTCGGACACTCCCTCACTCACTCGGACACTCCCTCACTCACTCGGACACTCCCTCACTCCCTCACTCACTCGGACACTCCCTCACTCACTCGGACACTCCTTCCCTCACTCGGACACTCCCTCCCTCACTCGGACACTCCCTCCCTCACTCGGACTCTCCCTCACTCACTCGGACTCTCCCTCACTCACTCGGACACTCCCTCACTCACTCAGACACTCACTCAGTCGGACACTACCTCACTCACTCGGACACTCCCTCACTCACTCGGACACTCCCTCACTCACTCGGACTCTCCCTCACTCACTCGGACACTCCCTCACTCACTCGGACACTCCCTCACACACTCGGACACTCCCTCACTCACTCGGACACTCCCTCACTCACTCGGACACTCCCTCACTCACTCGGACACTCCCTCACTCACTCGGACACTCCCTCCCTCACTCGGACACTCCCTCCCTCACTCGGACACTCCCTCCCTCACTCGAACACACCCTCCCTCACTCGGACACTCCCTCCCTCACTCGGACACTCCCTCCCTCACTCACTCGGACACTCACTCACTCACTCACTCGGACACTCACTCACTCACTCACTCGGACACTCACTCCCTCACTCACTCGGACACTCCCTCACTCACTCGGAAACTCCCTCACTCACTCGGACACTCCCTCGGACACTCCCTCACTCACTCGGACACTCCCTCACTCACTTGGACACTCCCTTACTCACTCGGACACTCCCTCACTCACTCCCTCTCCCTCACTCACTCGGACACTCCCTCACTCACTCGGACACTCCCTCACTCACTCGGACACTCACTCACTCGGACACTCCCTCACTCACTCCCTCTCCCTCACTCACTCGGACACTCCCTCACTCACTCGGACACTCCCTCACTCACTCCCTCTCCCTCACTCACTCAGAACTCCCTCACACTCACTCCCTCTCCCTCACTCACTCAGAACTTCCTCACTCACTCGGCCTCTCCCTCACTCACTCCCACTCCCTCACTCACTCAGACACTCCCTCACTCACTCAGACACTCCCTCACTCACTCGGACACTCCCTCACTCACTCGGACCCTCCCTCACTCACTCGGACACTCCCTCACTCACTCGGACACTCCCTCACTCACTCGGACACTCCCTCACTCACTCAGAACTCCCTCACTCACTCCCTCTCCCTCACTCACTCAGAACTCCCTCACTCACTCAGAACTCCCTCACTCCCTCTCCCTCACTCACTCACTCTCCCTCACTCACTTGGACACTCCCTCACTCACTCACTCTCCCTCACTCACTCGGACACTCCCTCAGAACTCCCTCACTCACTCAGAACTCCCTCACTCACTCCCTCACTCACTCAGACACTCCCTCACTCACTCCCTCTCCCTCACACACTCAGACACTCCCTCACTCACTCGGACACTCCCTCACTCACTCGGACACTCCCTCACTCACTCACTCACTCTCCCTCTCCCACTCCCTCACTCCCTCTCCCTCACTCCCTCACTCACTCCCTCTCCCTCACACACTCAGACACTCCCTCACTCACTCGGACACTCCCTCACTCACTCGGACACTCCCTCACTCACTCGGACACTCCCTCACACTCACTCAGACACTCCCTCACTCACTCTCCCTCACACTCACTCAGACACTCCCTCACACTCACTCAGACACTCCCTCACGCTCACTCAATTTGACACTCCCTCACAGTCACTCAGACACTCCCTCACACAGACACTCCCTCACTCACTCTCCCTCACACTCTCTCCCTCTCCCTCACACTCCCTCACTCACTCTCCCTCACACACACTCCCTCTCACTCACACTCACTCACTCTCCCTCACTCACTCAGACACTCCCTCACACTCACTCACTCTCCCTCACACTCCCTCACACTCATTCACTCTCCCTCACACCCACTCACTCTCCCTCACACTCACTCACTCTCCCTCACACTCACTCAGACACTCCCTCACACTCACTCCATCTCCCTCACACTCACTCCATCTCCCTCACACTCACTCACTCTCCCTCACACTCACCCACGCTCCCTCACACTCACTCACTCTCCCTCACACTCACTCTCCCTCACACTCACTCAGACTCTCCCTCACACTCACTCAGTCACTCCCTCACACTCACTCTCTCTCCCCCTCTCCCTCACCCTCACTCCCTCTCCCTCACTCAGACACTCCCTCAGACACTCCCTCACACTCACTCAGACACTCCCTCACACTCACTCACTCTCCCTCATACACACTCATTCACTCTCCCTCACACTCACTGACACTTGCTCACATTCATTCACTCTCCCTCACACTCACTCAGACACTCGCTCACACTCACTCTGACACTCCCTCACACTCACTCAGACACTCCCGCACACTCCCTCACTCACTCAGACACTCCCTCACACTTACTCACTCTCCCTCGCACTCACTCACTCTCCCTCACACTCACTCAGACACTCCCTCACACTCACTCACTCTCCCTCACTCACTCAGACACTCCCTCACACTCACTCAGACACTCCCTCACACTCACTCAGACACTCCCTCACACTCACTCACACTCACTCAGACACTCCCTCACACTCACTCAGACACTCCCTCACACTCACTCACTCTCCCTCACTCACTCAGACACTCCCTCACACTCACTCAGACACTCCCTCACACTCACTCAGACACTCCCTCACACTCACTCAGACACTCCCTCACACTCACTCACACTCACTCAGACACTCCCTCACACTCACTCAGACACTCCCTCACACTCACTCACTCTCCCTCACACTCACTCAGACACTCCCTCACACTCACTCACTCTCCCTCATACACACTCATTCACTCTCCCTCACACTCACTCAGACACTTGCTCACATTCATTCACTCTCCCTCACACTCACTCACTCATCCTCACACTCACTCACTCTCCCTCACTCACTCTCCCTCACACTCACTCTGACACTCCCTCACACTCACTCACTCTGACACTCCCTCACACTCACTCACTCTGACACTCCCTCACACTCACTCACACTCACACTCACTCACTCTCCCTCACACTCACTCACTCTCCCTCACACTCACTCACTCTCCCTCACACTCACTACGTCTCCCTCACACTCACTCACTATCCCTCACACTCACTCACTATCCCTCACACTCACTCACTATCCCTCACACTCACTCAGACACTCACTCACTCATCCTCACACTCACTCACTCTCCCTCATTGACTCTCCCTCACACTCACTCAGACACTCCCTCACTCACTCTCCCTCACACTCACTCCCTCTCCCTCACTCCCTCTCCCTCACACTCACTCAGACACTCTCTCACACTCACTCCCTCTCCCTCACTCCCTCTCCCTCACACTCACTCAGACACTCGCTCACACTCACTCCCACTCACTCACACTCACTCAGACACTCCCTCACACTCACCCCCACTCACTCAGATACTCCCTCACTCCCTCTCCCTCTCCCTCACTCCCTCTCCCTCACACTCACTCAAGACACTCCCTCACACTCACTGCCTCTCCCTCACACTCACTCGGACACTCCCTCACTCACTCGGACACTCACTCACTCGGACACTACCTCACTCACTCGGACTCTCCCTCACTCACTCGGACTCTCCCTCACTCACTCGGACTCTCCCTCACTCACTCGGACTCTCCCTCACTCACTCGGACTCTCCCTCACTCACTCGGACTCTCCCTCACTCACTCGGACACTCCCTCACTCACTCGGACACTCCCTCACTCACTCGGACTCTCCCTCACTCACTCGGACACTCCCTCACTCACTCGGACACTCCCTCACTCACTCGGACACTCCCTCACTCACTCGGACACTCCCTCACTCGGACACTCCCTCCTTCACTCGGACTCTCCCTCACTCACTCGGACACTCCCTCACTCACTCGGACTCTCCCTCACTCACTCGGACACTCCCTCACTCACTCAGACTCTCCCTCACTCACTCGGACTCTCCCTCACTCACTCGGACTCTCCCTCACTCACTCGGACTCTCCCTCACTCACTCGGACTCTACCTTACTCACTCGGACACTCCCTCACTCACTCGGACACTCCCTCACTCACTCGGACACTCCCTCACTCACTCGGACACTCCCTCACTCACTCGGACTCTCCCTCACTCACTCGGACACTCCCTCACACGGACATTCCCTCCCTCATTCGGACATTCCCTCCCTCCCTCGGACATTCCCTCCCTCACTCGGACTCTCCCTCACTCACTCGGACTCTCCCTCACTCACTCGGACACTCCCTCACTCACTCGGACACTCCCTCACTCACTCGGACACTCCCTCACTCACTCAGACACTCCCTCACTCGGACACTCCCTCACTCACTCGGACACTCCCTCACTCACTCGGACACCCACTCACTCACTCACTCGGACACTCACTCACTCACTCGGACACTCACTCACTCACTCACTCGGACACTCCCTCACTCACTCGGACACTCCCTCACTCCCTCTCCCTCACTCACTCGGACACTCCCTCCCTCACTCGGACACTCCCTCCCTCACTCGGACACTCCCTTCCTCACTCGGACACTCCCTCCCCCACTCGGACACTCACTCACTCACTCGGACACTCACTCACTCACTCACTCGGACACTCACTCACTCACTCACTCGGACACTCACTCACTCACTCACTCGGACACTCCCTCACTCACTCGGACACTCACTCACTCGGACACTCCCTCACTCACTCGGACTCTCCCTCACTCACTCGGACTCTCCCTCACTCACTCGGACACTCCCTCACTCACTCGGACACTCCCTCACTCACTCGGACACTCCCTCACTCGGACACTCCCTCACTCACTCGGACACTCCCTCACTCACTCGGACACTCCCTCACTCACTCGGACACTCCCTCACTCACTCGGACACTCCCTCACTCACTCGGACACTCCCTCACTCCCTCACTCACTCGGACACTCCCTCACTCACTCGGACACTCCCTCCCTCACTCGGACACTCCCTCCCTCACTCGGACACTCCCTCCCTCACTCGGACACTCCCTCCCTCACTCGGACACTCACTCACTCACTCAGACACTCACTCACTCACTCACTCGGACACTCACTGACTCACTCGGACACTCACTCACTCACTCACTCGGACACTCCCTCACTCACTCGGACACTCACTCACTCGGACACTCCCTCACTCACTCGGACTCTCCCTCACTCACTCGGACTCTCCCTCACTCACTCGGACTCTCCCTCACTCACTCGGACACTCCCTCACTCACTCGGACACTCACTCACTCGGACACTACCTCACTCACTCGGACACTCCCTCACTCACTCGGACACTCCCTCACTCACTCGGACTCTCCCTCACTCACTCGGACACTCCCTCACTCACTCGGACACTCCCTCACTCACTCGGACACTCCCTCACTCACTCGGACACTCCCTCACTCCCACTCCCTCACTCACTCGGACACTCCCTCACTCACTCGGACACTCCCTCACTCACTCGGACACTCCCTCACTCACTCGGACACTCCCTCACTCACTCGGACACTCCCTCCCTCACTCGGACACTCCCTCCCTCACTCGAACACACCCTCCCTCACTCGGACACTCCCTCCCTCACTCGGACACTCCCTCCCTCACTCACTCGGACACTCACTCACTCACTCACTCGGACACTCACTCACTCACTCACTCGGACACTCACTCCCTCACTCACTCGGACACTCCCTCACTCACTCGGACACTCCCTCACTCACTCGGACACTCCCTCGGACACTCCCTCACTCACTCGGACACACCCTCACTCACTCGGACACTCCCTTACTCACTCGGACACTCCCTCACTCACTCCCTCACCCTCACTCACTCGGACACTCACTCACTCGGACACTCCCTCACTCACTCCCTCTCCCTCACTCACTCGGACACTCCCTCACTCACACGGACACTCCCTCACTCACTCCCTCTCCCTCACTCACTCAGAACTCCCTCACACTCACTCCCTCTCCCTCACTCACTCAGAACTTCCTCACTCACTCGGCCACTCCCTCACTCACTCCCACTCCCTCACTCACTCAGACACTCCCTCACACACTCAGACACTCCCTCACTCACTCGGACACTCCCTCACTCACTCGGACACTCCCTCACTCACTCGGACACTCCCTCACTCACTCGGACACTCCCTCACTCACTCGGACACTCCCTCACTCACTCAGAACTCCCTCACTCACTCCCTCTCCCTCACTCACTCAGAACTCCCTCACTCACTCAGAACTCCCTCACTCCCTCTCCCTCACTCACTCACTCTCCCTCACTCACTCGGACACTCCCTCACTCACTCACTCTCCCTCACTCACTCGGACACTCCCTCAGAACTCCCTCACTCACTCAGAACTCCCTCACTCACTCCCTCACTCACTCAGACACTCCCTCACTCACTCCCTCTCCCTCACACACTCAGACACTCCCTCACTCACTCGGACACTCCCTCACTCACTCGGACACTCCCTCACTCACTCACTCACTCTCCCTCTCCCTCACTCCCTCTCCCTCACCCCCTCACTCACTCCCTCTCCCTCACACACTCAGACACTCCCTCACTCACTCGGACACTCCCTCACTCACTCGGACACTCCCTCACTCACTCGGACACTCCCTCACACTCACTCAGACACTCCCTCACTCACTCTCCCTCACACTCACTCAGACACTCCCTCACACTCACTCAGACACTCCCTCACACTCACTCAATTTGACACTCCCTCACAGTCACTCAGACACTCCCTCACACAGACACTCCCTCACTCACTCTCCCTCACACTCTCTCCCTCTCCCTCACACTCCCTCACTCACTCTCCCTCACACACACTCCCTCTCACTCACACTCACTCACTCTCCCTCACTCACTCAGACACTCCCTCACACTCACTCACTCTCCCTCACACTCCCTCACACTCATTCACTCTCCCTCACACCCACTCACTCTCCCTCACACTCACTCACTCTCCCTCACACTCACTCAGACACTCCCTCACACTCACTCCATCTCCCTCACACTCACTCCATCTCCCTCACACTCACTCACTCTCCCTCACACTCACCCACGCTCCCTCACACTCACTCACTCTCCCTCACACTCACTTTCCCTCACACTCACTCAGACTCTCCCTCACACTCACTCAGTCACTCCCTCACACTCACTCTCTCTCCCCCTCTCCCTCACCCTCACTCCCTCTCCCTCACTCAGACACTCCCTCAGACACTCCCTCACACTCACTCAGACACTCCCTCACACTCACTCACTCTCCCTCATACACACTCATTCACTCTCCCTCACACTTACTCACTCTCCCTCGCACTCACTCACTCTCCCTCACACTCACTCAGACACTCCCTCACACTCGCTCACTCTCCCTCACTCACTCAGACACTCCCTCACACTCACTCAGACACTCCCTCACACTCACTCAGACACTCCCTCACACTCACTCAGACACTCCCTCACACTCACTCACACTCACTCAGACACTCCCTCACACTCACTCAGACACTCCCTCACACTCACTCTCTCCCTCACTCACTCAGACACTCCCTCACACTCACTCAGACACTCCCTCACACTCACTCAGACACTCCCTCACACTCACTCAAACACTCCCTCACACTCACTCACACTCACTCAGACACTCCCTCACACTCACTCAGACACTCCCTCACACTCACTCACTCTCCCTCACACTCACTCAGACACTCCCTCACACTCACTCACTCTCCCTCATACACACTCATTCACTCTCCCTCACACTCACTCAGACACTTGCTCACATTCATTCACTCACACTCACTCAGACACTCGCTCACACTCACTCACTCTGACACTCCCTCACACTCACTCACTCTGACACTCCCTCACTCACTCACTCTGACACTCCCTCACACTCACACTCACACTCACTCACTCTCCCTCACACTCACTCACTCTCCCTCACACTCACTCACTCTCCCTCACACTCACTACGTCTCCCTCACACTCACTCACAATCCCTCACACTCACTCACTATCCCTCACACTCACTCACTATCCATCACACTCACTCACGTACTCATCCTCACACTCACTCACTCTCCCTCACTCACTCTCCCTCACACTCACTCAGACACTCCCTCACTCACTCTCCCTCACACTCACTCCCTCTCCCTCACTCCCTCTCCCTCACACTCACTCAGACACTCTCTCACACTCACTCCCTCTCCCTCACTCCCTCTCCCTCACACTCACTCAGACACTCGCTCACACTCACTCCCACTCACTCACACTCACTCAGACACTCCCTCACACTCACTCAGACACTCCCTCACACTCACTCAGACACTCCCTCACACTCACTCAGACACTCCCTCACACTCACTCAGACACTCCCTCACACTCACTCAAACACTCCCTCACACTCACTCACACTCACTCAGACACTCCCTCACACTCACTCAGACACTCCCTCACACTCACTCACTCTCCCTCACACTCACTCAGACACTCCCTCACACTCACTCACTCTCCCTCATACACACTCATTCACTCTCCCTCACACTCACTCAGACACTTGCTCACATTCATTCACTCACACTCACTCAGACACTCGCTCACACTCACTCACTCTGACACTCCCTCACACTCACTCACTCTGACACTCCCTCACTCACTCACTCTGACACTCCCTCACACTCACACTCACACTCACTCACTCTCCCTCACACTCACTCACTCTCCCTCACACTCACTCACTCTCCCTCACACTCACTACGTCTCCCTCACACTCACTCACAATCCCTCACACTCACTCACTATCCCTCACACTCACTCACTATCCATCACACTCACTCACGTACTCATCCTCACACTCACTCACTCTCCCTCACTCACTCTCCCTCACACTCACTCAGACACTCCCTCACTCACTCTCCCTCACACTCACTCCCTCTCCCTCACTCCCTCTCCCTCACACTCACTCAGACACTCTCTCACACTCACTCCCTCTCCCTCACTCCCTCTCCCTCACACTCACTCAGACACTCGCTCACACTCACTCCCACTCACTCACACTCACTCAGACACTCCCTCACACTCACCCCCACTCACTCAGATACTCCCTCACTCCATCTCCCTCTCCCTCACTCCCTCTCCCTCACACTCACTCAAGACACTCCCTCACACTCACTGCCTCTCCCTCACACTCACTCGGACACTCCCTCACTCACTCGGACACTCACTCACTCGGACACTACCTCACTCACTCGGACTCTCCCTCACTCACTCGGACTCTCCCTCACTCACTCGGACTCTCCCTCACTCACTCGGACTCTCCCTCACTCACTCGGACACTCCCTCACTCACTCGGACACTCCCTCACTCACTCGGTCTCTCCCTCACTCACTCGGACTCTCCCTCACTCACTCGGACTCTCCCTCACTCACTCGGACTCTCCCTCACTCACTCGGACACTCCCTCACTCACTCGGACACTCCCTCACTCACTCGGACTCTCCCTCACTCACTCGGACACTCCCTCACTCACTCGGACACTCCCTCACTCACTCGGACACTCCCTCACTCACTCGGACACTCCCTCACTCGGACACTCCCTCCTTCACTCGGACTCTCCCTCACTCACTCGGACACTCCCTCACTCACTCGGACTCTCCCTCACTCACTCGGACACTCCCTCACTCACTCGGACTCTCCCTCACTCACTCGGACTCTCCCTCACTCACTCGGACTCTCCCTCACTCACTCGGACTCTCCCTCACTCACTCGGACACTCCCTCACTCACTCGGACACTCCCTCACTCACTCGGACACTCCCTCACTCACTCGGACACTCCCTCACTCACTCGGACTCTCCCTCACTCACTCGGACACTCCCTCACACGGACATTCCCTCCCTCATTCGGACATTCCCTCCCTCCCTCGGACATTCCCTCCCTCACTCGGACTCTCCCTCACTCACTCGGACTCTCCCTCACTCACTCGGACACTCCCTCACTCACTCGGACACTCCCTCACTCACTCGGACACTCCCTCACTCACTCGGACACTCCCTCACTCGGACACTCCCTCACTCACTCGGACACTCCCTCACTCACTCGGACACTCCCTCACTCACTCGGACACTCACTCACTCACTCACTCGGACACTCACTCACTCATTCGGACACTCACTCACTCACTCACTCGGACACTCCCTCACTCACTCGGACACACCCTCACTCACTCGGACACTCCCTCCCTCACTCGGACACTCCCTCCCTCACTCGGACACTCCCTCCCTCACTCGGACACTCACTCACTCACTCGGACACTCACTCACTCACTCACTCGGACACTCACTCACTCACTCACTCGGACACTCACTCACTCACTCACTCGGACACTCCCTCACTCACTCGGACACTCACTCACTCGGACACTCCCTCACTCACTCGGACTCTCCCTCACTCACTCGGACTCTCCCTCACTCACTCGGACACTCCCTCACTCACTCGGACACTCCCTCACTCACTCGGACACTCCCTCACTCGGACACTCCCTCACTCACTCGGACACTCCCTCACTCACTCGGACACTCCCTCACTCACTCGGACACTCCCTCACTCACTCGGACACTCCCTCACTCACTCGGACACTCCCTCACTCCCTCACTCACTCGGACACTCCCTCACTCACTCGGACACTCCCTCCCTCACTCGGACACTCCCTCCCTCACTCGGACACTCCCTCCCTCACTCGGACACTCCCTCCCTCACTCGGACACTCACTCACTCACTCAGACACTCACTCACTCACTCACTCGGACACTCACTCACTCACTCGGACACTCACTCACTCACTCACTCGGACACTCCCTCACTCACTCGGACACTCACTCACTCGGACACTCCCTCACTCACTCGGACTCTCCCTCACTCACTCGGACTCTCCCTCACTCACTCGGACTCTCCCTCACTCACTCGGACACTCCCTCACTCACTCGGACACTCACTCACTCGGACACTACCTCACTCACTCGGACACTCCCTCACTCACTCGGACTCTCCCTCACTCACTCGGACACTCCCTCACTCACTCGGACACTCCCTCACTCACTCGGACACTCCCTCACTCACTCGGACACTCCCTCACTCCCACTCCCTCACTCACTCGGACACTCCCTCACTCACTCGGACACTCCCTCAATCACTCGGACACTCCCTCACTCACTCGGACACTCCCTCACTCACTCGGACACTCCCTCCCTCACTCGGACACTCCCTCCCTCACTCGAACACACCCTCCCTCACTCGGACACTCCCTCCCTCACTCAGACACTCCCTCCCTCACTCACTCGGACACTCACTCACTCACTCACTCGGACACTCACTCACTCACTCACTCGGACACTCCCTCACTCACTCGGACTCTCCCTCACTCACTCGGACTCTCCCTCACTCACTCGGACTCTCCCTCACTCACTCGGACACTCCCTCACTCACTCGGACACTCACTCACTCGGACACTACCTCACTCACTCGGACACTCCCTCACTCACTCGGACACTCCCTCACTCACTCGGACTCTCCCTCACTCACTCGGACACTCCCTCACTCACTCGGACACTACCTCACTCACTCGGACACTCCCTCACTCACTCGGACACTCCCTCACTCCCACTCCCTCACTCACTCGGACACTCCCTCACTCACTCGGACACTCCCTCACTCACTCGGACACTCCCTCACTCGGACACTCCCTCCCTCACTCGAACACACCCTCCCTCACTCGGACACTCCCTCCCTCACTCGGACACTCCCTCCCTCACTCACTCGGACACTCACTCACTCACTCACTCGGTCACTCACTCACTCACTCACTCGGACACTCACTCCCTCACTCACTCGGACACTCCCTCACTCACTCGGACACTCCCTCACTCACTCGGACACTCCCTCGGACACTCCCTCATTCACTCGGACACTCCCTCACTCACTCGGACACTCCCTTACTCACTCGGACACTCCCTCACTCACTCCCTCTCCCTCACTCACTCGGACACTCCCTCACTCAATCGGACACTCCCTGACTCACTCGGACACTCACTCACTCGGACACTCCCTCACTCACTCCCTCTCCCTCACTCACTCGGACACTCCCTCACTCACTCGGACACTCCCTCACTCACTCCCTCTCCCTCACTCACTCAGAACTCCCTCACACTCACTCCCTCTCCCTCACTCACTCAGAACTTCCTCACTCACTCGGCCTCTCCCTCACTCACTCCCACTCCCTCACTCACTCAGACACTCCCTCACTCACTCAGACACTCCCTCACTCACTCGGACACTCCCTCACTCACTCGGACACTCCCTCACTCACTCGGACACTCCCTCACTCACTCGGACACTCCCTCACTCACTCAGAACTCCCTCACTCACTCCCTCTCCCTCACTCACTCAGAACTCCCTCACTCACTCAGAACTCCCTCACTCCCTCTCCCTCACTCACTCACTCTCCCTCACTCACTCGGACACTCCCTCACTCACTCACTCTCCCTCACTCACTCGGACACTCCCTCAGAACTCCCTCACTCACTCAGAACTCCCTCACTCACTCCCTCACTCACTCAGACACTCCCTCACTCACTCCCTCTCCCTCACACACTCAGACACTCCCTCACTCACTCGGACACTCCCTCACTCACTCGGACACTCCCTCACTCACTCACTCACTCTCCCTCTCCCACTCCCTCACTCCCTCTCCCTCACCCCCTCACTCACTCCCTCTCCCTCACACACTCAGACACTCCCTCACTCACTCGGACACTCCCTCACTCACTCGGACACTCCCTCACTCACTCGGACACTCCCTCACACTCACTCAGACACTCCCTCACTCACTCTCCCTCACACTCACTCAGACACTCCCTCACACTCACTCAGACACTCCCTCACACTCACTCAATTTGACACTCCCTCACAGTCACTCAGACACTCCCTCACACAGACACTCCCTCACTCACTCTCCCTCACACTCTCTCCCTCACACTCCCTCACTCACTCTCCCTCACACACACTCCCTCTCACTCACACTCACTCACTCTCCCTCACTCACTCAGACACTCCCTCACACTCACTCACTCTCCCTCACACTCCCTCACACTCATTCACTCTCCCTCACACCCACTCACTCTCCCTCACACTCACTCACTCTCCCTCACACTCACTCAGACACTCCCTCACACTCACTCCATCTCCCTCACACTCACTCCATCTCCCTCACACTCACTCACTCTCCCTCACACTCACCCACGCTCCCTCACACTCACTCACTCTCCCTCACACTCACTCTCCCTCACACTCACTCAGACTCTCCCTCACACTCACTCAGTCACTCCCTCACACTCACTCTCTCTCCCCCTCTCCCTCACCCTCACTCCCTCTCCCTCACTCAGACACTCCCTCAGACACTCCCTCACACTCACTCAGACACTCCCTCACACTCACTCACTCTCCCTCATACACACTCATTCACTCTCCCTCACACTCACTGACACTTGTTCACATTCATTCACTCTCCCTCACACTCACTCAGACACTCGCTCACACTCACTCACTCTGACACTCCCTCACACTCACTCAGACACTCCCGCACACTCCCTCACTCACTCAGACACTCCCTCACTCACTCGGACACTCCCTGACTCACTCGGACACTCACTCACTCGGACACTCCCTCACTCACTCCCTCTCCCTCACTCACTCGGACACTCCCTCACTCACTCGGACACTCCCTCACTCACTCCCTCTCCCTCACTCACTCAGAACTCCCTCACACTCACTCCCTCTCCCTCACTCACTCAGAACTTCCTCACTCACTCGGCCTCTCCCTCACTCACTCCCACTCCCTCACTCACTCAGACACTCCCTCACTCACTCAGACACTCCCTCACTCACTCGGACACTCCCTCACTCACTCGGACACTCCCTCACTCACTCGGACACTCCCTCACTCACTCGGACACTCCCTCACTCACTCGGACACTCCCTCACTCACTCAGAACTCCCTCACTCACTCCCTCTCCCTCACTCACTCAGAACTCCCTCACTCACTCAGAACTCCCTCACTCCCTCTCCCTCACTCACTCACTCTCCCTCACTCACTCGGACACTCCCTCACTCACTCACTCTCCCTCACTCACTCGGACACTCCCTCAGAACTCCCTCACTCACTCAGAACTCCCTCACTCACTCCCTCACTCACTCAGACACTCCCTCACTCACTCCCTCTCCCTCACACACTCAGACACTCCCTCACTCACTCGGACACTCCCTCACTCACTCGGACACTCCCTCACTCACTCACTCACTCTCCCTCTCCCACTCCCTCACTCCCTCTCCCTCACCCCCTCACTCACTCCCTCTCCCTCACACACTCAGACACTCCCTCACTCACTCGGACACTCCCTCACTCACTCGGACACTCCCTCACTCACTCGGACACTCCCTCACACTCACTCAGACACTCCCTCACTCACTCTCCCTCACACTCACTCAGACACTCCCTCACACTCACTCAGACACTCCCTCACACTCACTCAATTTGACACTCCCTCACAGTCACTCAGACACTCCCTCACACAGACACTCCCTCACTCACTCTCCCTCACACTCTCTCCCTCACACTCCCTCACTCACTCTCCCTCACACACACTCCCTCTCACTCACACTCACTCACTCTCCCTCACTCACTCAGACACTCCCTCACACTCACTCACTCTCCCTCACACTCCCTCACACTCATTCACTCTCCCTCACACCCACTCACTCTCCCTCACACTCACTCACTCTCCCTCACACTCACTCAGACACTCCCTCACACTCACTCCATCTCCCTCACACTCACTCCATCTCCCTCACACTCACTCACTCTCCCTCACACTCACCCACGCTCCCTCACACTCTCACTCTCCCTCACACTCACTCTCCCTCACACTCACTCAGACTCTCCCTCACACTCACTCAGTCACTCCCTCACACTCACTCTCTCTCCCCCTCTCCCTCACCCTCACTCCCTCTCCCTCACTCAGACACTCCCTCAGACACTCCCTCACACTCACTCAGACACTCCCTCACACTCACTCACTCTCCCTCATACACACTCATTCACTCTCCCTCACACTCACTGACACTTGCTCACATTCATTCACTCTCCCTCACACTCACTCAGACACTCGCTCACACTCACTCACTCTGACACTCCCTCACACTCACTCAGACACTCCCGCACACTCCCTCACTCACTCAGAAACTCCCTCACACTTACTCACTCTCCCTCGCACTCACTCACTCTCCCTCACACTCACTCAGACACTCCCTCACACTCGCTCACTCTCCCTCACTCACTCAGACACTCCCTCACACTCACTCAGACACTCCCTCACACTCACTCAGACACTCCCTCACACTCACTCAGACACTCCCTCACACTCACTCACACTCACTCAGACACTCCCTCACACTCACTCAGACACTCCCTCACACTCACTCACTCTCCCTCACTCACTCAGACACTCCCTCACACTCACTCAGACACTCCCTCACACTCACTCAGACACTCCCTCACACTCACTCAGACACTCCCTCACACTCACTCACACTCACTCAGACACTCCCTCACACTCACTCACTCTCCCTCATACACACTCATTCACTCTCCCTCACACTCACTCAGACACTTGCTCACATTCATTCACTCTCCCTCACACTCACTCAGACACTCGCTCACACTCACTCACTCTGACACTCCCTCACACTCACTCACTCTGACACTCCCTCACACTCACTCACTCTGACACTCCCTCACACTCACACTCACACTCACTCACTCTCCCTCACACTCACTCACTCTCCCTCACACTCACTCACTCTCCCTCACACTCACTACGTCTCCCTCACACTCACTCACTATCCCTCACACTCACTCACTATCCCTCACACTCACTCACTATCCCTCACACTCACTCACTCACTCATCCTCACACTCACTCACTCTCCCTCACTCACTCTCCCTCACACTCACTCAGACACTCCCTCACTCACTCTCCCTCACACTCACTCCCTCTCCCTCACTCCCTCTCCCTCACACTCACTCAGACACTCTCTCACACTCACTCCCTCGCCCTCACTCCCTCTCCCTCACACTCACTCAGACACTCGCTCACACTCACTCCCACTCACTCACACTCACTCAGACACTCCCTCACACTCACCCCCACTCACTCAGATACTCCCTCACTCCCTCTCCCTCTCCCTCACTCCCTCTCCCTCACACTCACTCAAGACACTCCCTCACACTCACTGCCTCTCCCTCACACTCACTCAGACACTCCCTCACTCACTCGGACACTCACTCACTCGGACACTACCTCACTCACTCGGACTCTCCCTCACTCACTCGGACTCTCCCTCACTCACTCGGACTCTCCCTCACTCACTCGGACTCTCCCTCACTCACTCGGACACTCCCTCACTCACTCGGACTCTCCCTCACTCACTCGGACTCTCCCTCACTCACTCGGACTCTCCCTCACTCACTCGGACTCTCCCTCACTCACTCGGACTCTCCCTCACTCACTCGGACACTCCCTCACTCACTCGGACTCTCCCTCACTCACTCGGACTCTCCCTCACTCACTCGGACTCTCCCTCACTCACTCGGACTCTCCCTCACTCACTCGGACACTCCCTCACTCACTCGGACACTCCCTCACTCACTCGGACTCTCCCTCACTCACTCGGACACTCCCTCACTCACTCGGACACTCCCTCACTCACTCGGACACTCCCTCACTCACTCGGACACTCCCTCACTCGGACACTCCCTCCTTCACTCGGACTCTCCCTCACTCACTCGGACACTCCCTCACTCACTCGGACTCTCCCTCACTCACTCGGACACTCCCTCACTCACTCGGACTCTCCCTCACTCACTCGGACTCTCCCTCACTCACTCGGACTCTCCCTCACTCACTCGGACTCTCCCTCACTCACTCGGACACTCCCTCACTCACTCGGACACTCCCTCACTCACTCGGACACTCCCTCACTCACTCGGACACTCCCTCACTCACTCGGACTCTCCCTCACTCACTCGGACACTCCCTCACACGGACATTCCCTCCCTCATTCGGACATTCCCTCCCTCCCTCGGACATTCCCTCCCTCACTCGGACTCTCCCTCACTCACTCGGACTCTCCCTCACTCACTCGGACACTCCCTCACTCACTCGGACACTCCCTCACTCACTCGGACACTCCCTCACTCACTCGGACGCTCCCTCACTCGGACACTCCCTCACTCACTCGGACACTCCCTCACTCACTCGGACACTCCCTCACTCACTCGGACACTCACTCACTCACTCACTCGGACACTCACTCACTCACTCGGACACTCACTCACTCACTCACTCGGACACTCCCTCACTCACTCGGACACTCCCTCACTCACTCGGACACTCCCTCCCTCAATCGGACACTCCCTCCCTCACTCGGACACTCCCTCCCTCACTCGGACACTCACTCACTCACTCGGACACTCACTCACTCACTCACTCGGACACTCACTCACTCACTCACTCGGACACTCACTCACTCACTCACTCGGACACTCCCTCACTCACTCGGACACTCACTCACTCGGACACTCCCTCACTCACTCGGACTCTCCCTCACTCACTCGGACTCTCCCTCACTCACTCGGACACTCCCTCACTCACTCGGACACTCCCTCACTCACTCGGACACTCTCTCACTCGGACACTCCCTCACTCACTCGGACACTCCCTCACTCACTCGGACACTCCCTCACTCACTCGGACACTCCCTCACTCACTCGGACACTCCCTCACTCACTCGGACACTCCCTCACTCCCTCACTCACTCGGACACTCCCTCACTCACTCGGACACTCCCTCCCTCACTCGGACACTCCCTCCCTCACTCGGACACTCCCTCCCTCACTCGGACACTCCCTCCCTCACTCGGACACTCACTCACTCACTCAGACACTCACTCACTCACTCACTCGGACACTCACTCACTCACTCGGACACTCACTCACTCACTCACTCGGACACTCCCTCACTCACTCGGACACTCACTCACTCGGACACTCCCTCACTCACTCGGACTCTCCCTCACTCACTCGGACTCTCCCTCACTCACTCGGACTCTCCCTCACTCACTCGGACACTCCCTCACTCACTCGGACACTCACTCACTCGGACACTACCTCACTCACTCGGACACTCCCTCACTCACTCGGACACTCCCTCACTCACTCGGACTCTCCCTCACTCACTCGGACACTCCCTCACTCACTCGGACACTCCCTCACTCACTCGGACACTCCCTCACTCACTCGGACACTCCCTCACTCCCACTCCCTCACTCACTCGGACACTCCCTCACTCACTCGGACACTCCCTCACTCACTCGGACACTCCCTCGCTCACTCGGACACTCCCTCACTCACTCGGACACTCCCTCCCTCACTCGGACACTCCCTCCCTCACTCGAACACACCCTCCCTCACTCGGACACTCCCTCCCTCACTCGGACACTCCCTCCCTCACTCACTCGGACACTCACTCACTCACACACTCGGACACTCACTCACTCACTCACTCGGACACTCACTCCCTCACTGACTCGGACACTCCCTCACTCACTCGGACACTCCCTCACTCACTCGGACACTCCCTCGGACACTCCCTCACTCACTCAGACACTCCCTCACTCACTCGGACACTCCCTTACTCACTCGGACACTCCCTCACTCACTCCCTCTCCCTCACTCACTCGGACACTCCCTCACTCACTCGGACACTCCCTCACTCACTCGGACACTCACTCACTCGGACACTCCCTCACTCACTCCCTCTCCCTCACTCACTCGGACACTCCCTCACTCACTCGGACACTCCCTCACTCACTCCCTCTCCCTCACTCACTCAGAACTCCCTCACGCTCACTCCCTCTCCCTCACTCACTCAGAACTTCCTCACTCACTCGGCCTCTCCCTCACTCACTCCCACTCCCTCACTCACTCAGACACTCCCTCACTCACTCAGACACTCCCTCACTCACTCGGACACTCCCTCACTCACTCGGACACTCCCTCACTCACTCGGACACTCCCTCACTCACTCGGACACTCCCTCACTCACTCAGAACTCCCTCACTCACTCCCTCTCCCTCACTCACTCAGAACTCCCTCACTCACTCAGAACTCCCTCACTCCCTCTCCCTCACTCACTCACTCTCCCTCACTCACTCGGACACTCCCTCACTCACTCACTCTCCCTCACTCACTCGGACACTCCCTCAGAACTCCCTCACTCACTCAGAACTCCCTCACTCACTCCCTCACTCACTCAGACACTCCCTCACTCACTCCCTCTCCCTCACACACTCAGACACTCCCTCACTCACTCGGACACTCCCTCACTCACTCGGACACTCCCTCACTCACTCACTCACTCTCCCTCTCCCACTCCCTCACTCCCTCTCCCTCACTCCCTCACTCACTCCCTCTCCCTCACACACTCAGACACTCCCTCACTCACTCGGACACTCCCTCACTCACTCGGACACTCCCTCACTCACTCGGACACTCCCTCACACTCACTCAGACACTCCCTCACTCACTCTCCCTCACACTCACTCAGACACTCCCTCACACTCACTCAGACACTCCCTCACACTCACTCAATTTGACACTCCCTCACAGTCACTCAGACACTCCCTCACACAGACACTCCCTCACTCACTCTCCCTCACACTCTCTCCCTCTCCCTCACACTCCCTCACTCACTCTCCCTCACACACATTCCCTCTCACTCACACTCACTCACTCTCCCTCACTCACTCAGACACTCCCTCACACTCACTCACTCTCCCTCACACTCCCTCACACTCATTCACTCTCCCTCACACCCACTCACTCTCCCTCACACTCACTCACTCTCCCTCACACTCACTCAGACACTCCCTCACACTCACTCCATCTCCCTCACACTCACTCCATCTCCCTCACACTCACTCACTCTCCCTCACACTCACCCACGCTCCCACACTCACTCACTCTCCCTCACACTCACTCTCCCTCACACTCACTCAGACTCTCCCTCACACTCACTCAGTCACTCCCTCACACTCACTCTCTCTCCCCCTCTCCCTCACCCTCACTCCCTCTCCCTCACTCAGACACTCCCTCAGACACTCCCTCACACTCACTCAGACACTCCCTCACACTCACTCACTCTCCCTCATACACACTCATTCACTCTCCCTCACACTCACTGACACTTGCTCACATTCATTCACTCTCCCTCACACTCACTCAGACACTCGCTCACACTCACTCACTCTGACACTCCCTCACACTCACTCAGACACTCCCGCACACTCCCTCACTCACTCAGACACTCCCTCACACTTACTCACTCTCCCTCGCACTCACTCACTCTCCCTCACACTCACTCAGACACTCCCTCACACTCACTCACTCTCCCTCACTCACTCAGACACTCCCTCACACTCACTCAGCCACTCCCTCACACTCACTCAGACACTCCCTCACACTCACTCAGACACTCCCTCACACTCACTCACACTCACTCAGACACTCCCTCACACTCACTCAGACACTCCCTCACACTCACTCACTCTCCCTCACTCACTCAGACACTCCCTCACACTCACTCAGACACTCCCTCACACTCATTCAGACACTCCCTCACACTCACTCAGACACTCCCTCACACTCACTCACACTCACTCAGACACTCCCTCACACTCACTCAGACACTCCCTCACTCACTCGGACACTCCCTCACTCACTCGGACACTCACTCACTCGGACACTACCTCACTCACTCGGACACTCCCTCACTCACTCGGACACTCCCTCACTCACTCGGACTCTCCCTCACTCACTCGGACACTCCCTCACTCACTCGGACACTCCCTCACTCACTCGGACACTCCCTCACTCACTCGGACACTCCCTCACTCCCACTCCCTCACTCACTCGGACACTCCCTCACTCACTCGGACACTCCCTCACTCACTCGGACACTCCCTCGCTCACTCGGACACTCCCTCACTCACTCGGACACTCCCTCCCTCACTCGGACACTCCCTCCCTCACTCGAACACACCCTCCCTCACTCGGACACTCCCTCCCTCACTCGGACACTCCCTCCCTCACTCACTCGGACACTCACTCACTCACACACTCGGACACTCACTCACTCACTCACTCGGACACTCACTCCCTCACTCACTCGGACACTCCCTCACTCACTCGGACACTCCCTCACTCACTCGGACACTCCCTCGGACACTCCCTCACTCACTCAGACACTCCCTCACTCACTCGGACACTCCCTTACTCACTCGGACACTCCCTCACTCACTCCCTCTCCCTCACTCACTCGGACACTCCCTCACTCACTCGGACACTCCCTCACTCACTCGGACACTCACTCACTCGGACACTCCCTCACTCACTCCCTCTCCCTCACTCACTCGGACACTCCCTCACTCACTCGGACACTCCCTCACTCACTCCCTCTCCCTCACTCACTCAGAACTCCCTCACGCTCACTCCCTCTCCCTCACTCACTCAGAACTTCCTCACTCACTCGGCCTCTCCCTCACTCACTCCCACTCCCTCACTCACTCAGACACTCCCTCACTCACTCAGACACTCCCTCACTCACTCGGACACTCCCTCACTCACTCGGACACTCCCTCACTCACTCGGACACTCCCTCACTCACTCGGACACTCCCTCACTCACTCAGAACTCCCTCACTCACTCCCTCTCCCTCACTCACTCAGAACTCCCTCACTCACTCAGAACTCCCTCACTCCCTCTCCCTCACTCACTCACTCTCCCTCACTCACTCGGACACTCCCTCACTCACTCACTCTCCCTCACTCACTCGGACACTCCCTCAGAACTCCCTCACTCACTCAGAACTCCCTCACTCACTCCCTCACTCACTCAGACACTCCCTCACTCACTCCCTCTCCCTCACACACTCAGACACTCCCTCACTCACTCGGACACTCCCTCACTCACTCGGACACTCCCTCACTCACTCACTCACTCTCCCTCTCCCACTCCCTCACTCCCTCTCCCTCACTCCCTCACTCACTCCCTCTCCCTCACACACTCAGACACTCCCTCACTCACTCGGACACTCCCTCACTCACTCGGACACTCCCTCACTCACTCGGACACTCCCTCACACTCACTCAGACACTCCCTCACTCACTCTCCCTCACACTCACTCAGACACTCCCTCACACTCACTCAGACACTCCCTCACACTCACTCAATTTGACACTCCCTCACAGTCACTCAGACACTCCCTCACACAGACACTCCCTCACTCACTCTCCCTCACACTCTCTCCCTCTCCCTCACACTCCCTCACTCACTCTCCCTCACACACACTCCCTCTCACTCACACTCACTCACTCTCCCTCACTCACTCAGACACTCCCTCACACTCACTCACTCTCCCTCACACTCCCTCACACTCATTCACTCTCCCTCACACCCACTCACTCTCCCTCACACTCACTCACTCTCCCTCACACTCACTCAGACACTCCCTCACACTCACTCCATCTCCCTCACACTCACTCCATCTCCCTCACACTCACTCACTCTCCCTCACACTCACCCACGCTCCCACACTCACTCACTCTCCCTCACACTCACTCTCCCTCACACTCACTCAGACTCTCCCTCACACTCACTCAGTCACTCCCTCACACTCACTCTCTCTCCCCCTCTCCCTCACCCTCACTCCCTCTCCCTCACTCAGACACTCCCTCAGACACTCCCTCACACTCACTCAGACACTCCCTCACACTCACTCACTCTCCCTCATACACACTCATTCACTCTCCCTCACACTCACTGACACTTGCTCACATTCATTCACTCTCCCTCACACTCACTCAGACACTCGCTCACACTCACTCACTCTGACACTCCCTCACACTCACTCAGACACTCCCGCACACTCCCTCACTCACTCAGACACTCCCTCACACTTACTCACTCTCCCTCGCACTCACTCACTCTCCCTCACACTCACTCAGACACTCCCTCACACTCACTCACTCTCCCTCACTCACTCAGACACTCCCTCACACTCACTCAGCCACTCCCTCACACTCACTCAGACACTCCCTCACACTCACTCAGACACTCCCTCACACTCACTCACACTCACTCAGACACTCCCTCACACTCACTCAGACACTCCCTCACACTCACTCAATTTGACACTCCCTCACAGTCACTCAGACACTCCCTCACACAGACACTCCCTCACTCACTCTCCCTCACACTCTCTCCCTCTCCCTCACACTCCCTCACTCACTCTCCCTCACACACACTCCCTCTCACTCACACTCACTCACTCTCCCTCACTCACTCAGACACTCCCTCACACTCACTCACTCTCCCTCACACTCCCTCACACTCATTCACTCTCCCTCACACCCACTCACTCTCCCTCACACTCACTCACTCTCCCTCACACTCACTCAGACACTCCCTCACACTCACTCCATCTCCCTCACACTCACTCCATCTCCCTCACACTCACTCACTCTCCCTCACACTCACCCACGCTCCCACACTCACTCACTCTCCCTCACTCACTCAGACACTCCCTCACACTCACTCAGCCACTCCCTCACACTCACTCAGACACTCCCTCACACTCACTCAGACACTCCCTCACACTCACTCACACTCACTCAGACACTCCCTCACACTCACTCAGACACTCCCTCACACTCACTCAATTTGACACTCCCTCACAGTCACTCAGACACTCCCTCACACAGACACTCCCTCACTCACTCTCCCTCACACTCTCTCCCTCTCCCTCACACTCCCTCACTCACTCTCCCTCACACACACTCCCTCTCACTCACACTCACTCACTGTCCCTCACTCACTCAGACACTCCCTCACACTCACTCACTCTCCCTCACACTCCCTCACACTCATTCACTCTCCCTCACACCCACTCACTCTCCCTCACACTCACTCACTCTCCCTCACACTCACTCAGACACTCCCTCACACTCACTCCATCTCCCTCACACTCACTCCATCTCCCTCACACTCACTCACTCTCCCTCACACTCACCCACGCTCCCACACTCACTCACTCTCCCTCACACTCACTCTCCCTCACACTCACTCAGACTCTCCCTCACACTCACTCAGTCACTCCCTCACACTCACTCTCTCTCCCCCTCTCCCTCACCCTCACTCCCTCTCCCTCACTCAGACACTCCCTCAGACACTCCCTCACACTCACTCAGACACTCCCTCACACTCACTCACTCTCCCTCATACACACTCATTCACTCTCCCTCACACTCACTGACACTTGCTCACATTCATTCACTCTCCCTCACACTCACTCAGACACTCGCTCACACTCACTCACTCTGACACTCCCTCACACTCACTCAGACACTCCCGCACACTCCCTCACTCACTCAGACACTCCCTCACACTTACTCACTCTCCCTCGCACTCACTCACTCTCCCTCACACTCACTCAGACACTCCCTCACACTCACTCACTCTCCCTCACTCACTCAGACACTCCCTCACACTCACTCAGCCACTCCCTCACACTCACTCAGACACTCCCTCACACTCACTCAGACACTCCCTCACACTCACTCACACTCACTCAGACACTCCCTCACACTCACTCAGACACTCCCTCACACTCACTCACTCTCCCTCACTCACTCAGACACTCCCTCACACTCACTCAGACACTCCCTCACACTCATTCAGACACTCCCTCACACTCACTCAGACACTCCCTCACACTCACTCACACTCACTCAGACACTCCCTCACACTCACTCAGACACTCCCTCACACTCACTCACTCTCCCTCACACTCACTCAGACACTCCCTCACACTCACTCACTCTCCCTCATACACACTCATTCACTCTCCCTCACACTCACTCAGACACTTGCTCACATTCATTCACTCTCCCTCACACTCACTCAGACACTCGCTCACACTCACTCACTCTGACACTCCCTCACACTCACTCACTCTGACACTCCCTCACACTCACTCACTCTGACACTCCCTCACACTCACTCACACTCACACTCACTCACTCTCCCTCACACTCACTCACTCTCCCTCACACTCACTCACTCTCCCTCACACTCACTACGTCTCCCTCACACTCACTCACTATCCCTCACACTCACTCACTATCCCTCACACTCACTCAGACACTCACTCACTCATCCTCACACTCACTCACTCTCCCTCACTCACTCTCCCTCACACTCACTCAGACACTCCCTCACTCGGTCTCCCTCACACTCACTCCCTCTCCCTCACTCCCTCTCCCTCACACTCACTCAGACACTCTCTCACACTCACTCCCTCTCCCTCACTCCCTCTCCCTCACACTCACTCAGACACTCGCTCCCACTCACTCCCACTCACTCACACTCACTCAGACACTCCCTCACACTCACCCCCACTCACTCAGATACTCCCTCACTCCCTCTCCCTCTCCCTCACTCCCTCTCCCTCACACTCACTCAAGACACTCCCTCACACTCACTGCCTCTCCCTCACACTCACTCGGACACTCCCTCACTCACTCGGACACTCACTCACTCGGACACTACCTCACTCACTCGGACCCTCCCTCACTCACTCGGACTCTCCCTCACTCACTCGGACTCTCCCTCACTCACTCGGACACTCCCTCACTCACTCGGACACTCCCTCACTCACTCGGACTCTCCCTCACTCACTCGGACTCTCCCTCACTCACTCGGTCTCTCCCTCACTCACTCGGACTCTCCCTCACTCACTCGGACACTCCCTCACTCACTCGGACACTCCCTCACTCACTCGGACTCTCCCTCACTCACTCGGACACTCCCTCACTCACTCGGACACTCCCTCACTCACTCGGACACTCCCTCACTCACTCGGACACTCCCTCACTCGGACACTCCCTCACTCACTCGGACTCTCCCTCACTCACTCGGACTCTCCCTCACTCACTCGGACACTCCCTCACTCACTCGGACACTCCCTCACTCACTCGGACTCTCCCTCACTCACTCGGACACTCCCTCACTCACTCGGACACTCCCTCACTCACTCGGACACTCCCTCACTCGGACTCTCCCTCACTCACTCGGACACTCCCTCACTCACTCGGACACTCCCTCACTCACTCGGACACTCCCTCACTCACTCGGACTCTCCCTCACTCACTCGGACACTCACTCACTCGGACACTCCCTCACTCACTCGGACTCTCCCTCACTCACTCGGACTCTCCCTCACTCACTCGGACTCTCCCTCACTCACTCGGACACTCACTCACTCACTCGGACTCTCCCTCACTCACTCGGACACTCCCTCACTCACTCGGACACTCCCTCACTCAGTCGGACTCTCCCTCACTCACTCGGACTCTCCCTCACTCACTCGGACTCTCCCTCACTCACTCGGACACTCACTCACTCGGACACTCCCTCACTCACTCGGACACTCCCTCACTCACTCGGACACTCCCTCACTCACTCGGACACTCCCTCACTCACTCGGACTCTCCCTCACTCACTCGGACACTCCCTCACACGGACATTCCCTCCCTCATTCGGACATTCCCTCCCTCCCTCGGACATTCCCTCCCTCACTCGGACTCTCCCTCACTCACTCGGACTCTCCCTCACTCACTCGGACACTCCCTCACTCACTCGGACACTCCCTCACTCACTTGGACACTCCCTCACTCGGACACTCCCTCACTCACTCGGACACTCCCTCACTCACTCGGACACTCCCTCACTCACTCGGACACTCACTCACTCACTCACTCGGACACTCACTCACTCACTCGGACACTCCCTCACTCACTCGGACACTCCCTCACTCCCTCTCCCTCACTCACTCGGACACTCTCTCCCTCACTCGGACACTCCCTCCCTCACTCGAACACTCCCTCCCTCACTCGGACACTCACTCAATCACTCGGACACTCACTCACTCACTCACTCGGACACTCACTCACTCACTCACTCGGACACTCACTCACTCGGACACTCCCTCACTCACTCGGACTCTCCCTCACTCACTCGGACTCTCCCTCACTCACTCGGACACTCCCTCACTCACTCGGACACTCCCTCACTCACTCGGACACTCCCTCACTCACTCGGACACTCCCTCACTCGGACACTCCCTCACTCACTCGGACACTCCCTCACTCACCCGGACACTCCCTCACTCACTCGGACACTCCCTCACTCACTCAGACACTCCCTCCCTCACTCGGACACTCCCTCCCTCACTCGGACACTCCCTCCCTCACTCGGACACTCCCTCCCTCACTCGGACACTCACTCACTCACTCAGACACTCACTCACTCACTCACTCGGACACTCACTCACTCACTCGGACACTCACTCACTCACTCACTCGGACACTCCCTCACTCACTCGGACACTCACTCACTCGGACACTCCCTCACTCACTCGGACTCTCCCTCACTCACTCGGACTCTCCCTCACTCACTCGGACTCTCCCTCACTCACTCGGACACTCCCTCACTCACTCGGACTCTCCCTCACTCACTCGGACACTCCCTCACTCACTCGGACACTCACTCACTCGGACACTACCTCACTCACTCGGACACTCCCTCACTCACTCGGACACTCACTCACTCGGACACTCCCTCACTCACTCGGACTCTCCCTCACTCACTCGGACTCTCCCTCACTCACTCGGACTCTCCCTCACTCACTCGGACACTCCCTCACTCACTCGGACTCTCCCTCACTCACTCGGACACTCCCTCACTCACTCGGACACTCACTCACTCGGACACTACCTCACTCACTCGGACACTCCCTCACTCACTCGGACACTCCCTCACTCACTCGGACACTCCCTCACTCACTCGGACACTCCCTCACTCACTCGGACACTCCCTCACTCACTCGGACACTCCCTCACTACCACTCCCTCACTCACTCGGACACTCCCTCACTCACTCGGACACTCCCTCACTCACTCGGACACTCCCTCACTCACTCGGACACTCCCTCACTCACTCGGACACTCCCTCCCTCACTCGGACACTCCCTCCCTCACTCGAACACACCCTCCCTCACTCGGACACTCCCTCCCTCACTAGGACACTCCCTCCCTCACTCACTCGGACACTCACTCACTCACTCACTCGGACACTCACTCACTCACTCGGACACTCACTCCCTCACTCACTCGGACACTCCCTCACTCACTCGGACACTCCCTCACTCACTCGGACACTCCCTCGGACACTCCCTCACTCACTCGGACACTCCCTCACTCATTCGGACACTCCCTTACTCACTCGGACACTCCCTCACTCACTCCCTCTCCCTCACTCACTCGGACACTCCCTCACTCACTCGGACACTCCCTCACTCACTCGGACACTCACTCACTCGGACACTCCCTCACTCACTCCCTCTCCCTCACTCACTCGGACACTCCCTCACTCACTCGGACACTCCCTCACTCACTCCCTCTCCCTCACTCACTCAGAACTCCCTCACGCTCACTCCCTCTCCCTCACTCACTCAGAACTTCCTCACTCACTCGGCCTCTCCCTCACTCACTCCCACTCCCTCACTCACTCAGACACTCCCTCACTCACTCAGACACTCCCTCACTCACTCGGACACTCCCTCACTCACTCGGACACTCCCTCACTCACTCGGACACTCCCTCACTCACTCGGACACTCCCTCACTCACTCGGACACTCCCTCACTCACTCAGAACTCCCTCACTCACTCCCTCTCCCTCACTCACTCAGAACTCCCTCACTCACTCAGAACTCCCTCACTCCCTCTCCCTCACTCACTCACTCTCCCTCACTCACTCGGACACTCCCTCACTCACTCACTCTCCCTCACTCACTCGGACACTCCCTCAGAACTCCCTCACTCACTCAGAACTCCCTCACTCACTCCCTCACTCACTCAGACACTCCCTCACTCACTCCCTCTCCCTCACACACTCAGACACTCCCTCACTCACTCGGACACTCCCTCACTCACTCGGACACTCCCTCACTCACTCACTCACACTCCCTCTCCCACTCTCCCACTCCCTCACTCCCTCTCCCTCACTCCCTCACTCACTCCCTCTCCCTCACACACTCAGACACTCCCTCACTCACTCGGACACTCCCTCACTCACTCGGACACTCCCTCACTCACTCGGACACTCCCTCACACTCACTCAGACACTCCCTCACACTCACTCAATTTGACACTCCCTCACAGTCACTCAGACACTCCCTCACACAGACACTCCCTCACTCACTCTCCCTCACACTCTCTCCCTCTCCCTCACACTCCCTCACTCACTCTCCCTCACACACACTCCCTCTCCCTCACACTCACTCACTCCCTCTCCCTCACACACTCAGACACTCCCTCACTCACTCGGACACTCCCTCACTCACTCGGACACTCCCTCACTCACTCGGACACTCCCTCACACTCACTCAGACTCCCTCACACTCACTCCATCTTCCTCACACTCACTCACTCTCCCTCACACTCACTCACTCTCCCTCACACTCACTCACTCTCCCTCACACTCACTCAGTCACTCCCTCACACTCACTCCCTCTCCCTCACACTCACTCCCTCTCCCTCACTCCCTCTCCCGCACTCACTCAGACACTCCCTCACACTCACTCAGACACTCCCTCACTCACTCTCCCTCACACTCACTCAGACACTCCCTCACACTCACTCAGACACTCCCTCACTCACTCTCCCTCACACTCACTCAGACACTCCCTCACACTCACTCACTCTCCCTCACACTCACTCAGACACTCCCTCACACTCACTCAGACACTCCCTCACACTCACTCACTCTCCCTCATACACACTCATTCACTCTCCCTCAGACACTCGCTCACATTCATTCACTCTCCCTCACACTCACTCAGACACTCGCTCACACTCACTCACTCTCCCTCACACTCACTCAGACACTCCCGCACTCACTCACTCTCCCTCACTCACTCAGACACTCCCTGACACTCACTCACTCTCCCTCACACTCACTCAGACACTCCCGCACACTCACTCACTCTCCCTCACTCACTCAGACACTCCCTCACACTCACTCACTCTCCCTCACACTCACTCAGACACTCCCTCACTCTCACTCAGACACTCCCGCACACTCACTCACTCTCCCTCACTCACTCAGACACTCCCTCACACTCACTCAGACACTCCCTCACACTCCCTCACACTCATTCACTCTCCCTCACACTCACTCACTCTCCCTCACTCACTCTCCCTCACACTCACTCAGACACTCCCTCACACTCACTCAGACACTCCCTCACTCACTCTCCCCCACACTCACTCAGACACTCCCTCACTCACTCTCCCTCACACACACTCCCTCTCCCTCACACTCACTCACTCTCCCTCACTCACTCTCCCCCACACTCACTCAGACACTCCCTCACTCACTCTCCCTCACACACACTCCCTCTCCCTCACACTCACTCACTCTCCCTCACTCACTCTCCCACACACTCACTCAGACACTCCCTCACTCACTCAGACACTCCCTCACACTCACTCACTCTCCCTCATACTCACTCACTCTCCCTCACACTCATTCACTCTCCCTCACACCCACTCACTCTCCCTCACACTCATTCACTCTCCCTCACACTCACTCACTCTCCCTCACTCACTCTCCCTCACACTCACTCAGACACTCCCTCACACTCACTCAGACACTCCCTCACTCACTCTCCCCCACACTCACTCAGACACTCCCTCACTCACTCTCCCTCACACACACTCCCTCTCCCTCACACTCACTCACTCTCCCTCACTCACTCTCCCCCACACTCACTCAGACACTCCCTCACTCACTCTCCCTCACACACACTCACTCTCCCTCTCACTCACTCACTCTCCCTCACACTCACTCAGACTCCCTCACACTCACTCAGACACTCAAAGAACAAAGAACAAAGAAATGTACAGCACAGGAACAGGCCCTTCGGCCCTCCAAGCCCGTGCCGACCATACTGCCCGACTAAACTACAATCTTCTACACTTCCTGGGTCCGTATCCTTCTATTCCCATCCTATTCATATATTTGTCAAGATGCCCCTTAAATGTCCCTATCGTCCCTGCCTCCACTACCTCCTCCGGTAGTGAGTTCCAGGCACCCACTACCCTCTGCGTAAAAAACTTGCCTCGTACATCTACTCTAAACTTTGCCCCTTTCACCTTAAACCTATGCCCCCTAGTAATTGACCCCTCTACCCTGGGGAAAAGCCTCTGACTATCCACTCTGTCTATGCCCCTCATAATTTTGTATACCTCTATCAGGTCGCCCCTCAACCTCCTTCGTTCCAGTGAGAACAAACCGAGTTTATTCAATCGCTCCTCATAGCTTATGCCCTCCATACCAGGCAACATTCTGGTAAATCTCTTCTGCACCCTCTCTAAAGCCTCCACATCCTTCTGGTAGTGTGGCGACCAGAATTGAACACTATACTCCAAGTGTGGCCTAACTAAGGTTCTATACAGCTGCAACATGACTTGCCAATTCTTATACTCAATGCCCCGGCCAATGAAGGCAAGCATGCCGTATGCCTTCTTGACTACCTTCTCCACCTGTGTAGCCCCTTTCAGTGATCTGTGGACCTGTACTCCTAGATCTCCCTCACTCACTCACTCTCACTCACACTCACTCACTCTCCCTCACTCTCCCTCACTCTCCCTCACCCTCACACCCACTCAGACACTCACTCACTCCCCTACTCATTCCTACTCGATTGCTGCTTCCACAGTCAGTGAGCTACAAGGTGCGGGAGCTGCTTAAACTGGGCGAAAGAAGCAGTGACGGCAATTTGCTGGAGGAGCGCGACCTCTGCCTGGACTGAGCATGGGAGACACGGCAAGGATTCTTCAGGATGGGATCTGGAATCCTGCTGCTGTCACTGGGATCACAGGAGAACCAGCTTCATACAACAGACATATGAACCGAGAACAGGAATGACCACTCGGTCCCTCGAGCCTGCTATCCCATTCAATAAGATCACGGCTGATCTGATTGTAACATCAACCCCACATTCCTGCCGACCCCCCCAATAATCTTTCACCCCCTTGTTAATTCAGAATCTATCGCGCTCGGCCTTAAAAATATTCACAGATTCTGTTCCACTACCAGAGTTCCAGGGACTCAGAACCCTCTGCATAGAACCAACATGGTACAGATTCGAGTTGTGCAACAGTCCAGGGGAACTGGAAATTCTGGTGGAAAACATTTGAAAGGTGACCCTGCTCTGAACCAGAAAGTGGAGGCGATCAAGAACCAGAATCCAGCAGTGAAGCAACAGGTAACCAGACACAGCTCGAGAGTCCTGAAAACTACCAAAGGGGTGATTGTGACACACAGCTGGAGCAAACATTTCCAAGTTTGCTGACGACACAAAACTGGGTGGAATGGAGTTGTGAGGAGAGTGCAAGGAGGCTTCCAGGTGATTTACACCAGCTGACTGAGTGAGAAAACACACGGCAGATGCAGCATTACGTGGATAAATGTGAAGTTATACACTTCGAAGTGAAAAACAGAAAGGAAGAGTGGTATTTAAATGGTGATATTTGGGAAGTGAGGGTGTGCAAAGGGATCTGGGGGGCCTTGTACACCAGTCAATGAAAGTGGAGAGACAGGTGCAGCAAGCAATTAGGAAGGCGAATGGTATGTTGGCCTTCATTGCAAGAGGGTTTGAGTTCAGAATAGGGATATCTTACTGCAGTTATACAGGGCCTTGGTGAGACCACACCTGGAGTGCAGTTTTGGTCTCCCTATCTGAGAAATGATATAATTGCCACAGAGGGAGTGCAGCGGAGGTTCACTGGGTTGATACTGGGCTTGGTGGGACTGTCCTATAAGGAGAGATTGGTTGGACTAGGCCTGTATTTACCAGAGTTTAGAAGGAGAGGAGATGTGATGGAAACGTATAAAATTCTAACAGGGCTGGACAAAGGGATGATGTTTTCCCTGGTTGGGGAATCTTGAACCTGGGGACACATCAGGATATGGAATAGACTAGTCAGGACTGAGATCAGGAAAAAGGTCTTCACTGAAAGGTCAGTGAATCTGTGAAATCTTTTCCCACAGGTGCTGTGGAGATCAAGTCACTGATTTTGTTTTAGATTTTAATGGCATCCAGGGGTATGGAGGGAAAGCGGGAATATTGAGACTGAGGGTCAACCATGATAATATTAATTGGCAGAGGAGGCTTGAAGGGCCAAATGGCCTCCTGCTCTTTTGTGAGGGCCACGGAGAATCCAGCACGAGTTGAAGGATAGAAAGAAATAACATTTATTTACAATAACGTATATATACAACAGCAGCAGCAACTCCCTTGCTGCTCACTGTCCTCTCTAGCCCGTTCCAAACTGGCCAGCTTTATTCATGCCGGGAATCTGCTAATGAATTCTCCACCCCCCTCATTGGGGAAGCTCATACTCCCTAAGGATTGTGGGGTTGCCATTATTCCCCAGCCAGTGGTAAGCAGGCAGGTTATAACATCCCTCCCCCACAAAGTCCTAGGAATCCACCGAAGACCCTGGCGAAGGAGGGCGTCGGTCTCGTTTTGCCGCAGGCTGGACACCATTTGGACGAGGCGCTGGGTCGGGCGGCGTGTAACGAGACAGGGACCGGCGCTTCCGTGATGAACGGCGTAACGGTTGTACATCCACGGCCCGTGGGCCTGAGGACTCCCCCTCTGAGGGGTCCTGTGTCTCCATCTCGGAGTCGGAGTCCACTGCCTCCGTCATCACGGCGTCTCTATCTCCACGCGGTTCTGTAACGACCTGCGCAGGCTTTGAGTGCGGCACCAGAGGAAGATTGTGAGGAATACTCTCCACTGTGCCTGGTCTCTGTGGCTGTAGAAATGAGCTCCGGGGGCGGGGAATCTTTGGAAGAGATGGTCTTCTGGACCAAACATGGTCTACATGTTTGCGCTGGAGACGACCCTGGGCTTGCACCTGGTAAGAGATAGGGCCCGTTCGGCGAAAGATAACGCCAGGGACCCACTGGGCACCACCAGCAACATTTCGAACGAACACTGGGTCACCGGGCGCAAACTGCCGAATCGGCCGATGCCGAGAAAATCCCTGTCCCTGCCGTTCTTGTGTGCGGCGTACTTTTGCGCCAATGTCCGGGAAAACCATGCGAAGGCGGGTGCGAAGTCTCCGGCCCATTAGAAGTTCCACGGGAGCTACCCCAGTCACCGCATGTGGAGTGGTCCTATATGAAAACAAAAAACGAGCCAGTCTCGTGTCCATAGATCCGGAAGACTGCTTCTTTAGGCCTCGTTTGAATGTCTGCACTGCGCGCTCCGCCAACCCATTGGAAGCCGGGTGGTATGGAGCGGTGCGGATATGGCGAATGCCGTTCATCTTCATGAACCTCGCAAACTCCTCACTTGTGAACGGAGTGCCGTTGTCCATGACCAGCACCTCGGGGAATCCATGCGTACTGAAAGACAAACTCATCTTCTCGATCGTTGCACAGGATGTTGTGCCTACCATCTTATGCACCTCTAACCATTTCGACTGGGCATCGATTAATAGAAGGAATGGATCCTTGAAAAGATCCAGCAAAACCCGCATGCAAGCGCGCACAAGGCCGCCCTGGCCATTCCCAGTGATGTAGGGGCGCGGCCGGCGGAAGCTTCTGATGCCCCTGGCAAATGGAGCAGTTTTGGGCCACCTTCTCAATGTCGGTGTCGAGGCCTGGCCACCAGATATAACTCCGGGCCAACATTTTCATTTTGGTCACACCCGGATGCCCATTGTGCAAGTCCCTTAGTATCAGCTCCTGTCCTTTTTCCGGGACAATCACACGTGTCCATAAACAGGGGTCATCGTAGTTCCTGCAATGTCCAGTGGTTCCCCAGTGTAGGTGGCCAACCTGGCCTGTGAGTCGGTTAATGTAAGGGTTTGTATACCCTGCTTGATGCGGTCGATTGTCCTCTGTGCGATCACGGAGACCGCTGCACCAGTGTCCACCTCCATCTCAAGCGGGTGACCATTGACCCGTACTGTCACCTTAATGGGGGCCACACGGGGAGCTGCCACACAATGCAGCTGCAGGCAGTCGTCCTCCGTCTCCACGTCCTCGGGAGTAGTCGCCACAGGTTCATCCAAATGGAAGGTACGGCCCCTGGGCTGGTCCCAGTTTCGGTCGGAACGACGGCGCCTCTGGCGTCCCCAGGACCGCCGTCCGCGACGGGGTCGGCGCCTACAAGTCCGGCATGGACATGGCTCCTCATCCATTGGTTCTGGAGAAGGCTCCCTTCGGGGAGGAATGTCCAACGGCCACTGGCATCGATCCGGACGTCGCCCTGCCCAAGATACCGCAGGGGTGTGGGGAGACGCTTTTGGATGGAAGGGATTGCGCCCCAAGGCGTGCACCTCCATTCCCTGTAGCTCCTGCACTCCCCGTTCTGCGCTCTCTTGGGACAATACTATCTGAATGGCCTGTTGAAAAGTCAATGTTGGCTCAGCTAACAACTTTCTCTGGGTGGCCGCATTGTTAATACCGCAAACCAAGCGATCGTGTAACATTTCTGACAAGGTCTCACCATAGTCACAGTACTTCACAATCCTGCGTACCCTAGATTGAAACTCTGCAAGGGATTCTCCTGGGGTCCTCTCAGCGGTATTAAACTGGTAACGTTGGACTATCGTGGACGGGGTTGGGTTAAAATGTTGCCCCACTAAGTTCACAAGTTCATCAAATACCTTGGTGTCCGGTGCAGCTGGGTACGTAAGGCTCCTAATCACCCCAAACGTATGCGGGCCGCATGCGGTGAGCAAAATGACCACCTGGCGCTTTTTTCCGGTGATGTTGTTTGCCCGGATATAGTAACGCGTCCGTTGTGCGTACTGGTTCCAGCTTTCCAGCGCAGCATCAAAAACATCCAAACGTCTGTACAGAGGCATGGTATAATAGAAAACAACTTCCAACCTGTATCCAACAAAAATCCAGGGAGGTGGCTTCAGCAGTGTAGACAGCTATTCACTTTAACCCTCGTCGCCAGTTTTGTGAGGGCCACGAAGAATCCAGCATGAGTTGTAGGATAGAAATAAATAACATTTATTTGCAATAACATATGTGTGTGTATATATATATATATATATATATATGTATATATACACAACAGCAGCAGCAACTCCCTTGCTGCTCACTCCTCTCTAGCTGGTTCCAAACTGGCCAGCTTTATTTATGCTGGGAATCTGCTAATGAATTCTCCGCCCCCTCATTGGAGAAGCTCATACTCCCACAGGATTGTGGGATTGCCATTAGTCCCCAGCCAGTGGGAAGCAGGCAGGTTATAACATGCTCCTAATTTCTAGGTTTGTTTATGGGGGGGGTTGGTTTTAATTCCAATGATGCTCAGAGAGGTTTATGGCGTGAAGATTAAATAAAGGCTGGCAGAAGTAGCAACCGTCGCTTTGCAACTGGGCACCTTTTAAGGTAGGAAGGCTTTTTGTCCTTAGTTTCACTGGAAGCCAGGGCAATTGAAGATAAGACCTGTGGTGTGAACATCTCCCGATTCTGCCATGAGTAGTTGGACAGTACAAGGGAGCTACAAAGAGGCAGACTTCCCAAAGGACCAGATACATTCATGAAAACCATGGAATTGGGACATAAAAAATATCTTACGAGAACGGAGACAAAGGTAATGCAAAAATAGACACAGTGTTGCGAGTGAAAGAGATGCATTCACCAGAAATAAAGCGGGAAAACAGACTTCAGCGGTAAATCAAAGATTGGATGCCATTTTAATCGAGTCTGGGAATTGAGAGGTATGACAATTGTGAACTGTTTGTACAGCAGTCAAGACAATGACATCCTGAAGGGGAAGTTGTAAAACCTGGATACGTTGTCAAAAATGGATCTGAAGCTTTGAAAGAGTAATCTGGAAAACATGGACTGGATTTCAGAATGCAACCAATATTATGAAAGAAGATTTTAAAGCGTGTTTTTGGAAGTGGAGTTTGGAAACTCCCATGTGACAATCATCTGGAGGGATCTGAGGAGAAATCCACAGATACTAACTTGGGTTCAGAGTGGAGTGCGTGTTTAAAGGGACTGTGCTATTGAGACCATTGTAGCTTAAGATATGCTTTGTAACCCTTGTTAACCTTAAAATCTATGTGTGTTTTGAAGCTAAGGGGGGAGTAAAAGAGTATTGTATCATAATCCAATTTTTCATGTTTAATAAATGTTTCTTTACTTGTTAAAACTAATTAATGGGGCTCTGTGACTCCGTTCCTCCATGTTTTCTAAAAAATGTCCAGGTTAAGGTCTTTTGAGCCATGGTTCCATTCTGGGAGCTTCCCGTCCAGTTACAACTAGGATCGTAACAGCCCCCAAGTTCCCCTCCAAGTCACTCACCACCCCGACTTGAAAATATATCGCTGTTCCTTCACTGTCGCTGGGTCAAAATCCTGGCACTCCCTCCGTAACAGCACTGCAGGTGTACCCACACCACATGGACTGCAGGGGCTCAAGAACGCAGCTCACCAATGGCATTGTTGCCATTCTATATTCTAGCTTTAACTATTAATGTTAAAACTTGCTAAAAACTTTGTGAAATGTTTTGCACAAAATTTGCCATTTCTCTCTCTCCCTCGTTATCTGTTTGTCAAGCCTTTATTGTTCTTGGGAACCTTCCATTTAATGTTAGTTTTGTCATTATTACCATTTTCTCTTGTCTCTGTTCACCTAATTCCTGGCATGAATTTATCATTGGCGGTCTCTCCCTGTCTACAGTAATAACATTGGCCTCATTCACCATTAACATTCTGACTTGCCACAATTTAGACTGCACCGTCACCAAGACCGCCTTAATTAGTGCCTATTTCTACAGATTCGATGTGAGGCAGTGAAGTCAATGTTCTTACTGCATGTGATCCATTAGAGAAGTAGCTGGGATGTCCTTGTCCATGCAAAGTGCCTGCATCTGTTCCAGTTTACACCTTGTACAGTGTAGTGGTAGCTTGAGCTCCACTGTTCTGCAGGAGCAGTTGTCTCGGCCACTGTGGTAAGGAGCACATCATACATGAACAGGCACCCTTCCCCTTGTCGCACAAGGTGTGATATTCTCCGCGTGGCAGACCGCATCGGTTACCAGTGTTCTCTGAACATTTTGCACATTTTGTTCTGTCAGCTACCTGCCAAAGGTTACAGCCCTTAGAATCCGACGGCTGGGCATTGTCCTGGGAACAAAAAAGCAGAGAGTGAGTGCTGATGATAGATTTTAGAATAGTAATCTTTATTATTGTCACAAGTGGGCTACACTAACACTGCAGTGAGATTACTGTGAAAATCCCCTAGTCGCCACACTCTGGTGCCTGTTCGGGTGACAGAGGGAGAATTCAGAATGTCCAATTCACCTAACAGCACATCTTTCGGGACTGTGGGAGGAAACCGGAGCACCCGGAGGAAACCCACGCAGACACGGGGAGAACGTGCAGACTCCGCACAGACAGTGCCCCAAGCCGGGAACCTGGGACCCTGGAGCTGTGAAGCAACAGTGCTAACCAATGTACTCCCATGCCCAATTTGGTGAATGTGTTTATCAATACTGTAAATATACTTTGATAATCAGGTAGAAGGACATGAGAAAAGACATTGGCTGGAGTGATGGCACATTATCCTCAGCAGAATCTTACAGCACAGGAGGGAACAATTCAACCCATCATGTCTGTGGTGCTGACTCTTTGAATAAACATTACAATTAATGTAATTCCCCAGCTCAGTCCCCATCGTTCTGGAAATTTAAACTTTGAATTATCCAAATCTCTTCTGAATATTCGGAGTGAATCTGGCATCCTTCCAGATCACAACAATGTTTTGTGTAAACACATTCTCTCCCCATGTCACCTCTGGTTCTTTTGCCAATTTTCTGAAATTTGAACCCTCTAGTTACCAACCCTCTGGCCAGAGTCAGCACATTTTAGGGGGATTCCATAATCTTGGAGAGGATACTAAGACATTTTGCTAAAAAAAATTACATTTTGGACAAAGTTCAATTTGAAGAAGTACATAGTACATAAATCATAGAACATACAGTGCAGAAGGAGGATATTCGGCTCTGTGAACAATCAAATTTAAGAAGGGGGAAAAGGATATTTAAGGATATTGAGCTAATGTGGTGTTGGCAGGTGTAGGGAAGATCTGGAACCAGCTCTAGGGGCAGGGGGAGGTGTGGGGGTGGGGGGGAAGAAGGTAAGGTTGAATCAGCCATCCAGTCAAGCCAAAAAAGTCTTGAGCTGTGAAAAGTAGTCTTGTTTCTGAGGGTTTTTGGATTTGCACAGCAGAGTGGAAGTGGGTTTGAGAGGTTGTGAGGTACAACCTATTAATGCAGTTTTGCCTTGGATGATATTTTTATAGTTAGACATTTATAATGGAGTGTTGGCTGGAATGTTTTTAAAGCCTAATTTTAACTGGGTAACTGTAATCTTGTGTGCTTAAGTTTTCTTTTCTTCTTGCAAAAAAGACCTTTTACTTTTAATTTTTAAAATCCCAAATCTGTTACTGGATTTCTTGCCGCTGTAATCAATACGTTTTCTTCTAGTTTCCGCAATACAAGAAAAAGAGTATAGTCGTAAGCCACGATTCTCCCTGGGATTGATTTGCTGAGCACCCTGCTGTGATCAGAGCAAATTTGGGTTCTCATTGCAGGATTGTTAAAATTCCTTGATTGTTTTGGAGTTTGTCATTCCAAGGGATACAAGAACACTGAACTCGGGAGTTTAGTGTGAAGCGAATTTAAAGCGATTGGATTGCAACATGGCTTTGGCAATTGCTAAGACTTTCTGGGAGTGGAAAATGTCACTTTGGAGTATTTGAAATCTCTGACTGAAATGAGAGGGTTGGCAGATGAATTGCAGTATTTAGTAAGGCTGATATCACTGTTGGATACTCCCAACATTTAACGTTCGAGAACTAACATCTGAAGTTCGTGCATCTCCACTGGGGAGCTCAGTGTAAATGGAAACAACTTGTTTTGAGAGAGTTAGAAAAAGGCAGAGACTTGAACTGGAGAAAAGAGAGAGAGAAAGAAAGATGAAAAGAATTGAATGGGGGAAAAAGAAGAAGGACAAATGGAAAAATCAAGTTAGAAAGAAAAGAAAAGCAATAGATTGAAGGAATTCAAAATGAAAAAGCTTGAATGGGAAAAGGAGGAGGAAGCATTTTCAATGTGAAAGCTTGAACTCGAATATCAAAGAGAAGGAAGTTGGACACCGTGTCCTGGCTCAGGAACACCTAGAATAGAGGGAGAAAGGAGAGATGGTGACTTTGATTCCTTTGAGGAATTTGATTGAACTAAGAATCTTCAGTTAGTGCCTCAGTTTACAGAGATTGAAGTTCAAGGATATTTCACCTGGTTTGAAAAGATAGCTATGAAATTGAATTGGCATAGACCATACTGTTACAAAGTGTTTTGTCAGGTACAGCCATGAATCTGTTTGCTAGCTTGTCAGGAGGAACAGTTTGCGGACAGCAAAAAAGGGAATACTGAGACCTTATGAGCTTGGCCCTCCAGGTGACCAGTTGAAGATTCGGACTGTAAGAAAGAGACCTAATCAGACATTTGTAGTGTTTGCAAGAGAGAATTAAATCATCTGTGATCAATGGTTCAGGACAATGAAATTAGACATTACTTTTAAAAATGTAAGCAAGGTTATGATCAGGAATGAATTGAGAAATAGCTTTCCAGTGAATATCAGATGAAAGAGAAAGTAGAAGGGTCAGGGAAGCGGCTGTTTTAGCCGGCACGTATGATATTTTACACAAACAGTTCAGTGTACAAAGAACAAAGGACAGTACAGCACAGGAACAGGCCCTTCGGCCCTCCAAGCCTGCGCCGGTCACGTGTCCTATCTAGGCCAAACGCCTGTATCCTTCTATACCCCGTCTGTTCATGTGCCTATCCAGATAAGCCTTAAAGGTCGCTAACGTATCTGCCCCAACCACCTCACTGGGCCGTGCATTCAAGGCCACCACCACCCTCTGTGTAAAAAACTTCCCCCGCACATCTCCACTGAACCTTTCCCCCCTCACCTTGAATCTGTGCCCCCTTGTAGTTGTCATTTCCACCCTGGGAAAAAGCCTCCAACTGTTCACCCTATCTATACCCCTAATAATTTTATAAACTTCTATCAGGCCGCCCCTCAGCCTCCGTCTCTCTAGGGAGAACAATCTCAATTTATTCAATCTCTCCTCATAGCTAATACCCTCCATACCAGGCAACATCCTGGTAACCCTTTTCTGTACCCTCTCCAAAGCCTCCACATCCTTCTGGTAGTGCGGTGACCAGAATTGGACACAGTATTCCAAATGCGGCCTAACCAACATTCGATATAACTGTAACATAATTTTCGAGCTTTTATACTCGATACCCTGTCCTATGAAGGCAAGCATGCCATATGCTTCCTTTACCACCATTTCCACCTGTGCTGCCACTTTTAAGGATCTGTGGACCTGCTCGCCCAGATCTCTCTGTGTCTCTCTGCTCCTGATGGTTCTGCCATTTATTTTATAGCTCCCACCTGAATTGGATCTACCAAAATGCATCACCTCGCATTTGTCCAAGTTAAATTCCACCTGCCATTTCTCTGCCCAGTTTTGCAGCCTATCTATATCCGGTTGTATTCTCTGACAAATCTTCATCACTATCCGCAACTCCTGCAATCTTAGTATCATCCGCACACTTGCTAATCAGACCCGCTATGTTTTCTTCCAAGTCATTTATATAAATTCCAAACAGAGATCCCAGTACTGATCCCTGCGGAACACCACTAGTTACAGACGTCCATTCTGAAAAACACCCTTCCACTGCTACCCTCTGTCTTCTATGGCCAAGCCAGTTCTGGATCTATCTTTCAAGACTTGTGGGAGGAAACCGGAGCACCCGGAGGAAACCCACGCAAACACGGGGAGAACGTGCAGACTCCGCACAGACAGTGACCCAAGCCAGGACCCTGGTGCTGTGAAGCAACAATGCTAACCACTGTGCTACTATGCCGCCAATCTTTCACACTCATTCGCTCACAATCTCGCTCACTCTCTTGCTTACCCGCTTCCTCATTCGCACTTTATCACACTTTCTCTCTCATTCCCTCTCTCACTCACTCACACTCTCACTCATTCACACTCACTAATTCACACTCTCTCACTTATTCACCCTCTCACGCATTCACACCCTCACTCATTTACACTCACATTCATTCAAACACACTCATTCACACTCTCTCTCACTCTCTTATTCGCTCACACTGACTCACTCATTCTCTCATTCACACTCTCAGGCATTCTCTTACTCACATTTACACTCCCTCACTCACTCCCACACTCACTCTCACTCACTCACTCTCACACTCTGTCACCCTCTCTCTCACACACTCACTCACACTCACTCACACTCTCACACACTCTCACTCATTCACACTCTCACTCACTCCCACTCTCACTCACTCACTCACCCTCACACTCTGTCACCCTCTCTCACTCACACACTCACTCACACTCACTCACACTCTCACTCACACTCTCACTCACACTCTCACTCACTCCCACACTCACTCTCACTCACTCACACTCACTCACTCTCACACTCTGTCACCCTCTCTCACTCACACTCACTCACACTCACTCACACTCTCACTCACACTCACTCACACTCTCACTCACTCACACTTTCACTCACTCACACTCTCACTCACTCACTCTCACTCACACTCTCACTCACTCACACTCACTCACTCTCACACTCTGTCACCCTCTCTCACTCACACACTCACTCACACCCACTCACACTCTCACTCACACTCACTCACACTCTCACTCACTCACTCACACTCACTCACTCTCACATTCTGTCACCCTCTCTCACTCACACTCACTCACACTCTCACTCATTCACACTCTCACTCACTCCCACACTCACTCTCACTCACACTCTCACTCACACTCTCACTCACTCCCACACTCATCCTCACTCACACTCTCACTCACTCACACTCTGTCACCCTCTCTCACTCACACACTCACTCACACTCTCACTCACACTCACTCACACTCTCACTCACTCACACTTTCACTCACTCACACTCTCACTCACTCACTCACTCACACTCTCACTCACTCACACTCACTCACTCTCACACTCTGTCACCCTCTCTCACTCACACACTCACTCACACCCACTCACACTCTCACTCACACTCACTCACTCACACTCACTCACACTCATTCACACTCTCACTCACTCCCACAGTCACTCTCACTCACTCACTCTCACGCTCTGTCACCCTTTCTCACTCACACACTCACTCACACTCACTCACACTCTCACTCACACTCACTCACACTCTCACTCACTCACACTTTCACTCACACTCACTCTCACACTCACTCTCACACTCACTCACTCTCACTCACTCACTCTCACGCACACTCTCACTCACTCACACTCACTCACTCTCACACTCTGTCACCCTCTCTCACTCACACACTCACTCACACCCACTCACACTCTCACTCACACTCACTCACACTCTCACTCCCTCACACTCTCACTCACACTCACTCAAACACTCACTCACACTCTCACTCTCTCACCCTTTCACACTCTCTCACTCACATTCTCACTCACACACACTCATGCTCACTCACACTCTCACTCTCACTCGCTCACACACTCACTCGCACTCATTCACACTCCCTCACTCATTCACACTCACGCTCACTCACACTCACTCACACATACTCATTCTCTCACTCATATTCACACTCTCTCACTCTTTCACACTCTCACTCATTAACACTCTCACTCACTCACACTCTCTCACTCACTCACACACACTCAAACTCTCTCACTCTCTCTCACACCCACTCCCTCTCACTCCCTCTCTCTCACTCACACGCACTCACAGTCTCTCACTCACACCCACTCACACTTACTCACTCTGTCAGACTCAATCATTTACACTCACTCAAACTCTAACTCATTTACACTCACTCACAACCACTCACTCTCACTCACACCCAGTCACTCTCACTCACTCTCTCTTACACCCACTCACTCTCACTCACTTTCTCTCACTCACACCCACTCACTCTCACTCACACCCAGTCACTCTCACTCACTCTCTCTTACACCCACTCACTATCACTCACTCTCTCACTCACACCCACCCACACTCAGTCACTCTCTCACTCACACCACTCATTTTCACCCACTCACTCTCACTCACACCCACACACTCTCACTCACTCTCACTCACACCCACCCACACTCTCACTCACTCACACGCACTCACAGTCTCTCACTCACACCCACTCACACTTACTCTCTCAGACTCTCACTCATTTACACTCACTCAAACTCTCACTCATTTACACTCACTCACACCCACTCACTCTCACTCACTCTCTCTTACACCCACTCACTATCACTCACTCTCTCACTCACACCCACTCACACACTCTCTCTCACACCCACTAACTCTCACCCACTCTCTCACTCACACTCACACACTCGCTCACTCTCACTCACACCCTCACACTCGCTCACTCACTCTCTCACTCATTTACACTCTCATTCACTCTCACTTAGT